>NC_064640.1:9353035-9656066 GCF_023864345.2 Schistocerca serialis cubense
TTCCACTTCCATTATCAGAATCTCCATATCTATTTTCTCAATGTCTAGTGGGCACATCGTGGAAGTCACTTTGTAGTCACACGGAACGGAGCACGTAACTGCCTGTTGCAAATGGCCACTCTACTCCGCTCCCAGCACTGACTGCTGTCAGCTGGGCGTTCTTCGCACACCTATCGCACCGCCCGTGTGAAATGCCCAATTGATTCTCATGACCCATAGCGCTGCGTGTGCCGTAGCGGGTTTTCCGCCTCGCTATGGGCGATGCGGCTGGCAAGCGGCAAAATTCCGCAGCCGCAGACGTTCCGCCCCGTGTGGACTGCTGCATCTGCCCCATGCGCCATAGCGGTGCGGGCATTTACCGCGCGTCTGACGTTTCGCAGCTATTCCTCTCGTGTGGCCCCGGCCTCCAAGGCAGGATCGTTATATAGCGCTACGCCTCAGTTCGATCGGGTCATCACGACTACCTAGAAGGGGTGCTCCGCAATATGGTCTACCCTGATACTACCGTCGAGGTCGTAATGCGTCTCTTTCGTGGCGCTACGTCCCGTGTACTCTACAATGGCCATCTCACTCCTCCCATCTCGATCCGTGGATCAGTGCGTCAAGGCTGCCCGCTCTCTGCACTGTTGTACGCATTCGCCACGGAACCGTTGCTCTGCGGCTTCCGACAACGCTTCTCTGGGCTGCCTCTCGGTGACTATGTATTCAGCTGCAATGTTTATGCAGACGGTCTCGTCAAAGTTCTTCGTAGCAGTGCCGAGGTCAGGGAGTCACTGGCAAGGGTTACCACATAAGACGGAGTTCTGGCAGCTGCCTTAACGTCCGCAAATCTAGCGCAATAGCTATAAAAAAATGGCTCTGAGCACTATGGGACTTAACATCTATGGTCATCAGTCCCCTAGAACTTAGAACTACTTAAACCTAACTAACCTAAGGACAGCACACAACACCCAGCCATCACGAGGCAGAGAAAATCCCTGACCCCGCCGGGAATCGAACCCGGGAACCCGGGCGTGGGAAGCGAGAACGCTACCGCACGACCACGAGATGCGGGCGCAATAGCTATAGGTGCGGACTGTGTAGCTGATGATACTATCCGATGCTTATGACTCGATTTCGCAAGTGATCTGTGGCGGACAATTGCACTTAACTGACGACGCCTACTTTCCCAACTACGAGCTGGGCTCTTAGATCGCTGTTTACGGGCACTCGATCTATTGCAACGGACACAATACGTAAATGTATATTTGGGGTCACGTACCGCCCCACGTGCCACAGACACTTCTATTGAGCCATCCGTGGCCATCCGCATGCTAGCAGCATCTGGTTTATTTGTTTGGCGCGGCTTGCTGTTCAACATAGGGTACGAGACCTTCACACTACCTCGGTACATGGCGGTTTAGACCTGTATCATGTGCCAGACAGGGCGGTAGCCCTTTTCATTGGCTGTCACATGGAGTTCTCGCGCCGTAGTCCTACGTGCCTAACCAGCCTTTTCCTGGAGGCCCTTCCTTGCACCACACTCTCTCTCAGCACCTATCCATCTTTCGGAAGTCCAGATGCCATTCTTTTACTTCCGCCACGTTTTCCTCGAACTGAGCTACGTCCGTACTGTGATAGCCAGCGCACTTGACATCCTCGAAGGCGATCAATGGTTTCCTTCCGCAACACAGGTCACCGAGTGTGGTTGAGGGGAAGCGCCCGCAGGTCGACCAGCGTGTCGCTTGGCGACCGGTGTGCTCTCCTTATTTGACAGTGACGTCCACTCTACATGGTACCGTACTGTCAATGGGAAACAAGTAGCCGGTCACGCCTTCACAGGATTCATCTGTGTGTTGCCTGTGTTGTTTTGGATACAGACGAAAACAGTCTGGTGTGCAGATCGGCAAGAGTTTTCTGGTTCTTGGTGCGACAAATGCTATCCCCAATTACCCGTACAAGTCCTCATCAGATGCCTACTCAACCGCTCCTCTTTCCGGACGCAGGATACTTCCCGCAAGCGAAGACGAACTCTGTAAAGTGGATTTATGGACATCCAGCTGACTACTTGTTTGCAGATGGCGAGAAAAGTACCATTGGTTTTTGGTAGTTCCTTAATGAACGCCATTGTGCAGTTGTCCGCAATCCAAAAAACGGACAATTTTTCTCCAGTTTCCTTCGCAATGTCTTCCTTAACCGCCCCAGAGCTGGGGTGTTCCTGTCATGAAGAGTCGATCCCCGCCTCTTCCACACTTGAAACCGATACATCATCTGGTCATCCGAATGTTCTTCTCGCAAAAGCTATATGTCGATAGTCTCTGTGACACTGACATCTTGGTGCGCCCTCCTTCTCGCGACACCTGTTTCCTGATATTCTCAGAGTATTAATGTTAAGAAAAATAATTAAACACGAAAAAATAAGAAAAGGAAATAGGAAAATAAATAAATAAAGGATGTTGATTGACCCTCTCCTCAACGTTCGCTACGCTTTCCTCGGTTCCTGTGGTTCCTGGAGGGTGGGAACGGGACATAGTGGCCGGGCCTCGTGTTACGACCCCTGCCCACTTTGCCCCCACCCCTCCCTTTGGCCGCAAGTACATTTAATGAATTTCACAGCATTGCATCGTAATTAAGAATAACACAGACACTGCAATATTGCATTAAAGTATAGTTTTAACGATATACATTACGTGATCAAAAATATCCGGACCACCCAAAAACATATGTTTTTCATATTAGGTGCATCGTGCTGCCACCTACTGCCAGGTACCCATATCAGCAACCTCAGTAGTCATTAGACATCGTGAGAGAGCGGAATGGGGCGCTCCACGGAACTCACGGACTTCGAACGTGGTCAGGCGATTGGGTGTCACTTGGGTCATACGTCTGTACACGAGATTTCCCCACTCCTAAACATCCCTCGATCCACTGTTTCCGATGTGATGGTGAAGTGGAAACGTGAAAGGGCATGTACGGCACAAAAGAGTACAGGCCGACGTCATCTGTTGACTGACAGAGACCACCGACACTTGAAGAGGGTTGTAATGTGTAATAGGCAGACGTCTATCCACACCATCACACAGGAATTCCAAACTGCTTTGCAAAAACAGACATAATGTTTGATGGGATAACCGCAATCACTGGTTTTTCCACTGTTATAGCTCTGAAGATAGTTCTAGAGGAACCGAAACCGGTCATGTGAATAAACATTTTTTGCAATCAAGACGGATTATAAATAACAGTGAATTCCAAACTGCATCAGGATCCACTGCAAGCACTATGACAGTTAGGCGGGAGGTGAGAAAACTTGGGTTTCATGGTCGAGCTGCTGCTCGTAAGCCACACACCACGCCGGTAAATGCCAAACGACGCCTCGCTTGGTGTAAGGAGCGTAAACATTGGACGATTGAACAGTGGAAGAACGTTGTATGCAGCGGCGGATCACGGTACGCAATGTGGCGATCCGATGGCAGGGTGTGGGTATGGAGAATGCCAGAATGTTAGTGCCAACAGTAAAATACGGAGGCGGTGGTGTTATGGTGTGGTCGTGTTTTTCATGGAGGGGGCTTGCATCCCCTTCTTGTTTTGCGTGTCACTATCACAGCACAAGCCTACATTGATGTTTTAAGCACCTTCTTGCTTCCCACTGTTGAAGAGTAATTCGGGTATGGCGATGCATCTTTCAACACGATCGAGTATCTGTTCGTAATGCACGGCCTGTGGCGGAGTGGTTACACGACAATAACATCCCTGTAATGGACTGGCCGTCCACACCTCGTGGTCTCGCGGTAGCGTTCTGGCTTCCCGAGCACGGGGTCCCGGGTTCGATTACCGGAAGGGTCAGGGGTTTTCACCTGCCTCGAGATAACTGGGTGGTGTTGTGTCGTCCTCATCATTATCATTCATCCCCATTACTGTCGGAGGAAGGCAATGGAAATCCACCTCCACTAGGACCTTGCCTAGTACGGCGGTGCGAGTCTCCCACATCGTCCCCTAAGCTCTGTCAAGGAGTATGGAACCTCATCATCATCAGTAGACTGGCCTGCACAGAGTTCTTACCTGAATCCTACAGAACACCTTTGGGATGTTTTGGAACGCCACCTTCGTGCCAGGCCTCGCCGACCGACATCGGTACCTCTCCTCAGTGCAGCCATTCCCCAAGAACCCTTCCAGCACCTGATTGAATGTATGCCTGCGAGGGTGGAAGCTGTCATCAAGGCCAACACCATACTGATTTCCAACATTACCGCTGAAGAGCGCCACGAGCTTGTAAGTCATTTTCAGCCAGGCGTCCGGATACTTTTGATCACATAGTGTAAATCAGGGTTTATTTTAAATGAACTTGGTTAAAAACAAATATTATATGTCTGTACCACATATAAGTGCAGTAGAGCCATATTAAGGGAGAGACTGTTTTCTGGGGGTGTAACAGTATGGAACAGGGGGTGGAGGGCAGAAGTCGCCGGATTGTGGTCATGAACTTCCCTCCTTCGTACGTCTGCCAAACTGAAGAGCGAGCACGTGATCTCCCACTCTGTCTACCCCACTACGTCACAATAAGTAACTAGTGTGTGTCACAAACTGATTCCGACCCTTATGAATCACTAGCGACGCAGTCCACAGACATATCCGTGGGGTTAAATTTATCCATGTTATATGGATGTTGATTGAGGTCTGCGACTGTATTATAAGATTATGTGGAATAATTTATACTGCTGTAGTCACTTTTTACTAATATTTTATCAGCACAATTCAGTTCGGAAGCATGCTGCCATCATCAGGTGCATTATACAGTTACTCATACATCACTGACACTGTTTGCTGATGACACAAGTACAATTATTAATCCAGTTAAAGAAAGTCTGATAGAAAGTGATACAAATAAGGAGAAGTTGTTAATTGGTTTTCCGCGAATGGGCTTGCTCTGAACTTTGAAAAAACACAATACATCCAATTTTCTGCTGCAAAAAGTATAATTCCTTCAATAAACATAACACATCAAAAGAAGTCAATAGCCAGTGTAGAGCATACTAAGTTTTTGGGTGTACATATAGATGAGAATCTTAATTCGAAAAGTCATATTTTGGATCTTCTAAAGCGACTAGGTTCAGCAACTTTTGCAATCAGAATAATTGCCAATTTTGAGGATGTAGAAATTAGTAAGCTAACATACTTTGCATACTTCCACTCTCTGATGTCATACAGAATAATATTCTGGGGCAACTCAACACATAGGCAAAAGGTATTCACTGCTCAAAAGAAAGTAGCTGGAAGATTGTGTGGGGTTCATAGTCGCACATCTTGTAGGCATCTGTTTAAAAGGTTAGGAATTCTTACAACTGCTTCACAGTACATTTACTCAGTAATGAAATTTTTTCTCAACAACATGGACCAGTTTAAAATCAACAGCGACATTCACGATTACAATACCAGAAAAAAGAAAGACCTACACTATCCTTTACTTGACCTATCTTTGGCACAGAAAGGGGTAAAATATGTTGCTATAAAACTTTTTGATAAATTACCATATGAAATAAAATGTCTGACAGACAGCAGTAATAGTTTCAAAAAGAAATTGAAATCATATCTCCTTGACAACTCCTTCTATACCATAGATGAATTCTTGAATATGAGTAACTAAATCTGGAGATATAATATACGCATTTTGTGCCATTTAAGGAAATGGGAAAGATAACAGAAATATTTAGGTATAACACTATAAGGTAAAAAAAAACTTGTTTCCTGTTCGTACTTCTTGTACATTTGACACGTTCCACATCATAGCGGTTTTTTCGTGCTATTAATCAAATGGAACACGTAACTAACTAACTAACTAACTAACTAGCTCACTAACTCAGCTCATAGGTTATGTACACTCTTTGACATAAAACTTGACCGGCGGCCGGCCGCTGCAGAGGCTAAATCCGCGCCGATCGCGACAAATAAACTGACCGACTTGCTAATTCTCTAAGTCCGATTATCTGCACAATCTGGCAACACTGTAGACTGCGGCACTTCCTGGAGGAAGTCTTGTCCCAGATAGACAAACACCAGGCTGTGGACGCCTGTGGTCTAGTGTCAGTCCGCCTTTCGCCGCGGAGCAGCTCGGACTTGTTTACGTCTCGGCTGCGAACGGTCGTGGAAGAAGCGGTGTTTACACCGTCGTCACTCGCGTGTGTTACTGTTTGAATCGAACGCAATGGCACACAATTTCCGAAAAACCACGATACAGTTCACGTTCTGTAACGAGTATGCAAGACCGAAGGCTTTCGAAATTGAACGTTTCTTGAGGGACGAAGTGCATCTTAATTACACGGAGATTATTGGAATTCATTTATCAATCGTGAGCAGCACTCTTTACGTAAAGATGATTGACGACGCAGCATGTGATAGGATCATTGAAGCCGCCAAACGAGGATTCCAGTTCCGACACTCCGATGGTCATATTGGCGAAGTTTTCGTCGCTCATTCGGGCCTGGGCGTGCGTACGATTCGAATCTTCGAGCTGCCTTTCGAGGTACCCGAATCATTGGTCACTGAATCACTCCAGCCATATGGCAGAGTTATTAGTCATACGGCCGAACGCTGGGCAAGTTTTAGCACGTATCCAGTGCTCAATGGTGTCCGACAGGTGCGAATTGCCCTTACGAAACATGTGCCATCGTACATAAACATCGGTGGCTGTAGAGCTATTGTCATCTATGATGGACAGCCCCGGACATGCTCCGGGTGTGGTGGTGAAGGACATCTTCGATCAACGTGTATGCAGAGGAGACTCGTGCAACTCCCCAGCGGAGACCTCCAGAATCCGACTACACCAACGTCACTGCCGATGACTTACGTGACGGCACTTCGCGGGGAGGTGACGCCGAGGTCGGAGCGCACCATCGAACAGACGCCGCAGTTGATCGAGGCGCCTTCGGACGCCACTGAAGAAGGAATGGCTCCGACCAACCTCCAATCTCAGACACTACAGGTGGCAGAGCATCACAATAGGCATGGAAGCTGAAGTGGAACGGCCCCAGGGCATTGTGGCGGCGGCGGGAACGCAGGAGATGCAAGATGCGCCAACACCAGAGGCCGAGGTTAGGGCCCGCAAACAACGCTCGCCAAAGCGCCGCAAGAAGCGCCGACTAAACTCTGCGGAGACACTCCCTTCTCTTCTAGGGAGCCCAGACGAATCTAACACTATGGACCTGTCTGACATGGAACCACAAGCTTCGGATGTCGCAGATCATATGAATTCGGACAGTGAAATGATGTCATATCGTTCAGACGACGCATCCGCTCAGGGGCCTGCTACCCCTTCGGCGGTGGAGTCTACAGCTGCGAAAGAACAACAGATGTCACACATCAATGCCGCACAGGAAAATTTGGAGCACACCAATAGTATCAGCTGGTATGAGCAGGACGACGACATCACCGATGCGGACCATTCTATTGGCGGGGCCTTGCATCCGTCCGCATCTCAAGAAACCTAATGCCGCAGGGACACGTTCCTCGGGCGACCCTCGGCGGATGTGCAAAGGGACTATCGACACGGTGAAACTTTGTCATTTTAACATCATGTGGAGATGACAGCTACTCGACCCCAGGCATACAGAATAGGGACAGTGAATGTAAATACCATTAGATCGCCCGTGAAACAGCAGTTGTTAAGGGACATGATATACGCGTCTGATGTGGATATACTGATGGTGCAGGAAATTTACATTCCTGAGTTCCAGTAAGTACATGGATACATCTCCTACACCTCGCCGCACTCGAACAACGACAGTGGAACGGCGATATTGGTCCGGGACGGGATTCCGGTCCGAGACCTGGCTTATCTACCTTCGGCACGAGGACTGGCGATAACTGTTAATGGAATTCGCATTCTCAATGTTTATGCCCCTTCCGGCACAGACAACAGACGGGCGCGTGCGAGATATTATTCGGAAGAGATTGTGCCCTTATTTACCGGCAGATTCGATCATTTCATTATAGGTGGTGACTTCAATTGTGTTTTAGCCCAAAAAGACCAGACACCACATTACAATACCTGTCGTGAATTGCATGTGCTGTGCCGGGATCTGGAGTTAAGCGACACCTGGGACATGATTCATAGGAACCGTGAGGGATATACTTTTTTTACGAGCCACTCGGCGAGCAGACTCGATCGAATATATGTTTCGGTTGGCCTACAGGATAAAGTGGTCGACGCGGAACGATGGCCTGCGGCATTTACTGATCATCTGGCTTACATTTGTACCATGTCACTCCCTAGGCAAAGTGTGTGGAGAAGCCGCGGGACATGGAAGCTCAATTCGTCCCTTTTGGCGGACCCCGAATGTCGTCAGAGAGTCGAGGAGGTATGGGCCACATGTCAACGCCGTCTACCAACGTATACCTCCGTGCTTCAATGGTGGCTCGAGTGCACTAAGCCGGCAATAAGAAGAGCTCTAATACAGTATGGTCGGGATAAGGCGAGATGGCAGAGAGACACTCTTGATTATTATTACACCATGCTTCGTGAGCTGTCCTTCCAGGTGCCGTCGGCAGAACATCACGCGGGAAGTTCATCGTGTCAAGGCACAAATCCTATCGATCACGCGACGACGACTGGGTGGCATCCCAATACGGGCACGATGTCTTGACACCATCACTGGGGAACGTACCTCGATGCACCATGTGTCGCGGGAACATAAACGTTACCGCCGGGCATTGGTAACAGTGCTCCACGGTTTAGATGGCCGTCAACTGACAACACAACAGGACATTGCAAATGAATTTTTAGAGCATTTCCGCCATCTCTATGCCGGTACACCGACGGACCGTCAGGTAGGGGAAGAGATACTGCAACATCTGCAAACGACACTGACAGAGACGGATAAGGCAGCGCTTATGGAGCCACTCACAGAAGACGATATAAAGGTGGCACTCACAAAAGGAGCGGCCCATAAATCACCGGGGCCAGATGGGATTACGCTAGAATTTTATCGCGAATTGGTGGACATGATGATGCCACAGTTGGTGTCGATGTACAATGAGGCGATGAGTCCGAACATGCGCCTACCGTCGGATTTTGTGACGGGCTTTCTTCTTCCCATCCCGAAGATGGCGGGGAGTCGCAGTGTTAATCAATATCGGCCTCTCACTATGCTAAACACCGATTATAAAATTTTTGCACGGCTACTAGCGTCTCGTCTCAAGCTGGCGATACCCAGGACAATATCCCCTGATCAGGCTTGCCTAGGGGTGCGAAGCAACATCTCCTCGGCGATAAGTGAATACCGTGACGTTATCGCCCTTGCGGAAACGTGTAAAATGGGAGCAGCGATGATATCTGTGGACTTCGATCGTGCGTTCGACAGGATAAACAATGACTTCTTGGCGTCAGTCATGAGCCGAATGGAGATTCCACCTGTTTTCATCTCCATCATTATGAGGCTAATAAGTGGGGCTACATCGAAGGTGATTGTAAACGGTCGGGAAGCGGGCTCGGTTCCTATTAACAGCTCCGTCCGACAAGGGTGCCCACTCTCCATGATGCTGTTTGCGATAGCGCTTGAGCCGCTGATGTGTGTTATGAGGCGCTCACTTACTGGGATAGCGCTTAATGAGACCTCTTTCGTTTGTCGCGCATATGCGGACGACCTGATCCTTCTTGTCAGATCAGGTCATGAAGTGCATCAGGCTGTTGAATATCTAGACTCTTACGGGACGGCAGCAGGCAGTGTCATTAACATGACGAAATCCAAAATTATGCACATTGGACGGGGTCTGGAAGACGTACCGGGACCGTTTCAGACGGTGGAATCGCTGAGATGTCTGGGGATCACATTTACCCGTTCACTACGGCGGTCAGCGGCGGCGAGTTCTCGGCGGCTTCTGCAAAATGTTCGTCTGGCGATACGGAACAACTCACTGAGAGCCTTTGACATGATCCAGCGTGTGGCATACACTAACGTTCACATAGCGTCACGACTGCCCCATTTAGCGCAGATCCTACCAATACCGAAGGGTATTGCAGACCGCCTCATGGCTGCCTTTGGTTACTATGTTAGTACTGGGATGTTATTTAAGATCATATAAGACACGTTAACGCTACAATTCCGGAACGGTGGCCTCAACCTCACAAACGTGCGAAACAAAGCTCTGGCGCTTTACATGCGAGCGATGATACGAAATTGGCAACAACGAAAGCACACCATAACGTCAGCTCTGATAGAAGCATTTGTTCTGCCTTCGTACGAACCCCCTATTGCGGTGGGCAATATTTCGCCTTCTCTTGCACACATTGCCTCATTTCTTGTTGATTACAGTTATGTTCGTCTGAAAGTACCTTCGACGAGAGTACCCACGACTCGGGAGATCTATAGGTGCTTGACGGATCACCATGCCCGCAACGTAATGGAATTCAAATACTCGTCGAGAACGTGGAACCACATTTGGTGTGCAGTGCATACAGCAGCGAGATCGATGTGGTACATTCTTATAAACCGTAAACTTGTGACCAGGAGTCGATTACATACAATTCATATGGTCGATTCTCCTCTTTGCACAAACTGTGGCCTGTTAGCAACGGAAGAACATGGTTTAGTGTGTGGCGCAGCGAGGGACGTCTGGATGCTGACGCGTCGAATATTGGCCTTCCTTCGGCGCACTAACTACACAGAAATCACATCGGATGTACTTTTTCTACCGGGCAAGACCTTTTTTCCCAAACAAAAGACGTATGCGGTCAATTGGATCGCTGGACATGCGACGAAATATTTGTATTCGTACGATATTAAGTCCGTGATGGATTATTGGATGTATTTACAAGAACAACACGAGCTCATACGGAGTCATACGAAATACAGGACTTACTTTTCCAATTTTTTAGGAAGTGTTTTTCACAATCCGCCCGACAGCTGGGGTGTCCCAGAACTGAGAAGACTCCTGCAGCAGAACGACTAGCGACAATACTGCGCGGTTCGGTTATATTGGCATACAGCACACTGAGAAGAAAACTGGCCCCTACATGGTCGACTCAGGAAAAATAAATAAATATATGCCGCCTACAAAGGCAGAAATGGTCAAGATTATATGGCTGTCTGCCAGATTTATGATGCGACACCGTGTGCTGCAGGGATTGTGATGCAGATGATAACTTCATTTTCACTCCCGCCCGTGACTGGGATTGTCATTACTTTATTCATGTTACAAAAAAAAAAAAAAAAAAAAAAAAAAAAAGGCGGCCTTTACGTTGATTTTCTGGTTTACAAATTGTTTTTGCTGTCTCGATCCTTTTCTTATCCCTACGATAGTACAATTGTACGAATAAAGATTGTTTGTTTACCCTGCCTTCCTGCTCCCAAAAATAAAATAAAAAAATCCGCTTGGAACACGAATTTTTATTTTTTATTATTTATTATCACCTTAATTTAACTTGTATGTAAATCTTATTTACGTATTTGTATAAAAAAAGCGGTTCTAAAAAAAAAGGAAGAAAAAAAAAGTTGGTAGAGCACTTGCCTGCGAAAGGCAAAGGTAAAAAAAAAAAAAAAAAAAAAAAGTTGCGTCTTAAAAAAAAAAAAAGCGGTAGCTTGCGTTGTTGCTGTTCCTAATGTTTGTGGATCGAGAGCAGCTGGCACAAAGTATTTTTATAGCCTCTTCAGTCTGAATGCTGCAGATGTGAATGTGATGGTAGCGCAGATTCAATATATTTCGCTTTCGGACACACCGATATCAAAATTTTATCCAGTAACGATTTGTATCCATGTATGGATTCATGAAGTATTTAACGTTGAACGCAATGATAGTTAAGGTCATCAGATTTAAGCCAGAAAAATTTATCGTTTTGGAGGTTTCAGAGAATGGAAAGGAATTGATAACACCGGTGTCAGAAAACGTCTGTAGTTAAATAATATTGCAAAAATTTAGAAGAGAGGGACTATATTAATCAACATGTGCACTTCATAAACAACCTCCTGACACGTTAGACCTATATGACGAACAAAGCTCAAATTCGTATCGTTGACAATTGGTTTGAATCTTTTCAGGAACTATTTTACAGTGAAGCAACTTGGCATTTGTAAAGCAGACTTCCATGACATTAACATAATTTACTAAGTCGAAATTGCACGAAGATTGATGTGTAAAGGCATTCTTCAGATTTCGTATAAGGAATTTTTACTAGCAGTTTGCAACTCCATTAATTAAAATGGAAAATAAGACTGTATTCAGAGGCATTCACCGATACTGGAACTGCAATCTTAAATAGCACTAGCATCGCAACGCACAAGGGAACCACTGAGCTATCAACACACTGGCGGCAACGGGCCGACTATAGTCATTGCGATATTGCCTGAGCCTCAAAACGCAACCTTAAACACACAAACAGGTATTACTTATGTAAAGAACGTCGTTCTTGGAGTCCAGAAATTAAATATACTGTCTAAGGGTCTCATCTTACAGTGGATTATATCGTGTGAGTCTTCGATGTGGAAAACGAATGTCAAGTGAATTTAGCGAGGTGATGCCGGGCTACACCCGGAAGTAAATACACTATCACAGTGTTGACAAATACTTGTTACGACGCTGCCAATTCTCGGCTCTCTTACGAGGCAGCTCTAGCGAAATGCTTGTCGTGATTGTCCGATACGGTTCTTCAGAGGGCAGACGCGCGCGCTCGTTTGCTTTTTATGCGGCGTTCTCCCCTGATAGTTTCTGACGTCGCTTTGTGGTCTACGTATACATTTGAGGCATTCAATTATCATTAATCCAGAATGATACTAGTTTCAGTTTCCGGCGTGGAAGAAGGCTGTTGACGCCGACATTATATCATTTCAACTCGGGGAAAGCAATACGGATGATTCAGTGTTTCTCATTCAGTATAAAGCCTGTGAGATAATTTTCCGTAACGTTCATAATCATCTCAAAATACATACGATGTAAAAACACATCGGAAGCTTATTTGAATTGAATATAATGTAAGATATCAAACGCTTTGCATCTAGATGTCGAATGTGTCCACGTGCAATCTTTAGCAGCATTCATGTAGAATGTCATGATTGCCACGAGAATGAAGAAATATGTTGGTAGGGATGGAAGCAAGAAGAGACGCAATCAACAAATATTCGATTCCTCATGGCATTCATTTCATTTGAGATGTAAGAAGAGGTAAAGCGGGATATTACGAGGGCAGTTCAATAAGTAATGCAACACATTTTTTTTCTCGGCCAATTTTGGTTGAAAAAACCGGAAATTTCTTGTGGAATATTTTCAAACATTCCCGCTTCGTCTCGTATAGTTTCATTGACTTCCGACAGGTGGCAGCGCTGTACGGAGCTGTTAAAATGGCGTCTGTAACGGATGTGCGTTGCAAACAACGGGCAGTGATCGAGTTTCTTTTGGCGGAAAACCAGGGCATCTCAGATATTCATAGGCACTTGCAGAATGTCTACGGTGATCTGGCAGTGGACAAAAGCACGGTGAGTCGTTGGGCAAAGCGTGTGTCATCATCGCTGCAAGGTCAAGCAAGACTGTCTGATCTCGCGCGTGCGGGCCGGCCGTGCACAGCTGTGACTCTTGCAATGGCGGAGCGTGCGAACACACTCGTTCGAGATGATCGACGGATCACCATCAAACAACTCAGTGCTCAACTTGACATCTCTGTTGGTAGTGCTGCCACAATTGTTCACCAGTTGGGATATTCAAAGGTTTGTTCCCGCTGGGTCCCTCGTTGTCTAACCGAACACCATAAAGAGCAAAGGAGAACCATCTGTGCGGAATTGCTTGCTCGTCATGTTGCTGAGGTTGACAATTTCTTGTCAAAGATGGGTTCATCACTTCGAATCTGAAACAAAACGGCAATCAATGGAGTGGCGCCACACCCACTCCCCTACCAAGAAAAAGTTTAAAGCCATACCCTCAGGCGGTAAAGTCATGGTTACAGTCTTCTGGGACGCTGAAGGGGTTATTCTGTTCGATGTCCTTCCCCATGGTCAAACGATCAACTCTGAAGTGTATTGTGCTACTCTTCAGAAATTGAAGAAACGACTTCAGCGTGTTCGTAGGCACAAAAGTCTGAACGAACTTCTCCTTCTTCATGACAACGCAAGACCTCACACAAATCTTCGCACCCGAGAGGAGCTCACAAAACTTCAGTGGACTGTTCTTCCTCATGCACCCTACAGCCCCGATCTCGCACCGTCGGATTTCCATATGTTTGGCCCAATGAAGGACGCAATCCATGGGAAGCGCTACGCGGATGATGAAGAAGTTACTGATGCAGTACGACGTTGGCTCCGACATCGACCAGTGGAATGGTACCGTGCAGGCATACAGGCCCTCATTTCAAGGTGGCGTAAGGCCGTAGCATTGAATCGAGATTACGTTGAAAAATAGTGTTGTGTAGCTAAAATATTGGGGAATAACCTGGTGTATTTCAATGCTGAATAAAACAACCCCTGTTTCAGAAAAAAAATGTGTTGCATTACTTATTGAACTGCCCTCGTACTTCCGTTAACACGAGAGATATGCCGCACATATGGATAATGAGGAAGTGTGTGTCTTCATACGTTTCCTTCTCGAAATCTGTATACTCTGTTATATACTAAGTAGACTGATTATTGTTTCCGTAATGTTACCCTCTTGCTTGGCCCCTTAACGATGAACAGATTCCAAATGCATGTCTCTGCATGACAGTAGTTGTTCGAACCCTTCCTGCGTTGTTTTTTGTGTTTTTTTGCGGGGAATTCATGAAGCAGACCATTGTGCCTCCCCCCTCGAGGGTTGGGTCTCAAAACTAAACCGTTTTTTATCCAATGTCATAATTTATTCAGACAGCATCAGCACAAGAGTATCAAACAAAGCCTTCCATTTACAGTTGCAACACACTAACCAGGGCCGGCCGCGGTGGTCTCGCGGTTAAGGCGCTCAGTCCGGAACCGCGCGACTGCTACGGTCGCAGGTTCGAATCCTGCCTCGGGCATGGATGTGTGTGATGTCCTTAGGTTAGTTAGGTTTAAGTAGTTCTAAGTTCTAGGGGACTGATGACCACAGAAGTTAAGTCCCATAGTGCTCAGAGCCATTTGAACCATTTTGAACCACTAACCAGCAGCTGACCCAAGGGTAATCCACGGTCATGGTCCGAAATTAGCAGCTCTCTGCTACTGTGGCAAAGTCCGCACTACATTTTCGATTCCGCAGCACCAGTTTGTCTGGTAACACTGTGTTAAAACAACAGGAGCAGTTGCAGAGTTGTGCTAACATATATGTCCTCCCATTGTCAGCTTTATGTATCTCACTTCTCCTGTAGCGTTGATCGCGAGGAGCCGAAGTAAATGAGTGTATTCTGCATGACGTAACATTCAATATTCCCTTCTTTCATAGTCACTCTTCATGGGCATCGATACCAAATAGGGATGTGAAAACTCTAGCAAGTGAGAGAATGACTATAATAATTGTAACAAGAACAACCATATAATGAATGAAGTTTATTGCAATGCAGAACGAGAATGGTTGTGAAAGTAAAAAATCTATAAAAACAGGTTGATCGTTGAGTTGGCACAATGCAAATATCTTCTTAGAATTTTGTTACTGAATTTAGTTCTGGATGATTGCAGCGTAAAAGGAAAAGTCGGTACTTGTCGCTAGTGTAATATAATGTGAACCAGCAACTACCCTTTCCTTAGAACACGACTCAGGCAGGTCCCCAAGTAGCTACCAAGGCTCTGCTGCATTCTGTTCCCTGACATTGCTCTGATGATGGTTAATGCAGATAGTTCTGATTATCAAATACAAAACGTATTGCAGGTTAGTTCCTAGGATCGTAATACTAAATTTGCGTTGTAGATGGCACATGAACGTGACGACTATCCAGATTACTCATCAATATAAAAAGACAGTATTATGGGAATAGAGCAGGATTACTCAACATGAATTCTGAAATTGGGTGACTGACCTCACAGGTGCTTAAAGTCGTCAAGAATATGCGAAGTCCCAATCGCACTAAGAACATGAAGATCGTCAGCGACAGCTCGCAGCTTTCACGTTGCTATCTCCACACTACTCCAGACAGCCCTCGGTGGAGTTTCAGATGTAATGGAAGGCCTTCAAACCGACAAGAGATCACATATTGAAAAATACAAGCGAATCCTCTTGCAGCGTAAGCTTATTGTAAGTAATCTAAAAAATGATTCGAGAGCAACATTGTCCTATTAAAAAAAAGTAAAATGTTACACACTGTTGACGTAAAACGGGCATGATCTACGTCCTGCCTTGTGTCCTACTCATCTATAATTTCAGGTATACTGTCAAAATGATTATGTATAATGCATGCTAATGTAATGCATTGATACCAGATGGTGGGTTCACAACACTATTGATGCGAAAATAAAACAGAAGTTCGCAAAAGTGCAGTTGTGCATTTTCGTACGTTGTCACCTCCAGATCTACCACAGATAGTGCATACTAACAAACTTGGTCATTGTCCCTGTAATTTTTTCGCTCTTGTTTCAGACCGAATTGATTAAAAAAAGTATAAATTCGTGACTCTTACAGATGCTTCGAATGTGTTCAGCAATTTTGTCAGTAATTTTGATGTGACTTAAGATTAGTGAGGTCTACGATAATGGCAACCCCTGCGAGCTTGCTAGGACACACTTACATGTGACAGGTAGCACCTGATTTAAAACTTATCGAAAGGAATTGATACATCTTTTGCAGCAAATGTGGAACTGCTTTCGGAGGCAACTACCATTTTATAAAGTCACTACTTTACAACTACGCTGCCAAGAAATTCCTGCATAAACATTGTCATTGTCATTGTCATAATCGCGGCTGCGGTAGATAAATGATAACTCGCAACTTGAAGGATGAGACAAGGGGTAGCTTCTGCATGAAACTGTACTCACAATATTCAGAATAATTCATACAGATGACAAGAAAATGTCAGGTGAATTTAGCAGGATAAATCTGTCCCACAGCTGCAAATTATTGTTATGCCAACAGGGTTGCCAAAGGATGCCTGCAACGTTGCAGTCTGGACCACGCTGACAGCAAGAAGAAGGTGTTTTCGTAGCCTGAATATTTCATGATTGGATCCAGACATCCAATCTATCGCGAGAGATTCTGCTCTCGAAATTTTATGTGGTGTGGCCATGTTCCTACAATTTAGTAATAACCCTCTGATTGTTATTCCCATTTATGTGATTCGGATGGCGAGAAAGCCCTCCCACGGTTTACCTATATGTCTACTGAATAATATCAGGAAGCCTGTCAATAACTTTCAGAGAAGGTTTCCTGAACCTCAGATATATATGATATTAGCATCCTTACCCCGTCAAAAAGGATTTCTTGTTATTGCACTTTACATACATTTTACTATTGAAGGCCTCAGGTTTCTTGCTTCCCACATAGCAAACGATGGTTACCACTCTCACTGTCGCATGTTATACCCTAATTCCTTCAGCATCATCTGGTTTAATTTCGACTACAGTTCGTTATCCTTAAATTTATGTCCATATTTCAAAAACTATAAGTATCGTCTCTACGTAATGTTCACTGCGGTGTTACTCAAGAAGCTTTTCGAATAGAAGCGAAAATCGTTTAGCGGATGAGAATTTTATTTCGTGGTACACTTCAGAACGAAAGAAACAAAATAACAGGTAGTGCAACTGGCTCATCATATTGAGCGTGGGCACGGTCAACGCAGCGCCCTGAATTTGGCCATATTCCTCCGAATTTACTTCCTGATAGCCCAAAGGTGCTGTCACTACAAAAATATCAGCATATTCACACGGGAATTACTATCAGCATGCAATTGCTAGAATACCATGCTACGCCAAGTATCAGAAGCTGTTATCAGACGCTCGACCTGAGCTGTTAATTTTTATTGATCCAACCTGCTGCCTTAAGGAAATTGATCAGAGCAACTGGATGAGATTATTATTTTGGTATAATGTATGAAAACCCACTTTTCTCACTTATCCTATCCTAAATAGTCGGCAATTGGGTTGAGAGCAAGGTAAATAGTATGCAGTGGGGATAGAATGGGAATGAATATCGAAATGAAATTATTAGAGTCGTGGGAAGGCAATGACGTATCGATATGCAGCGACATGAGTTTTCTGTGGTAAAGGTCTGTCTCTGACATTCGAGAGACGGGGCTAGGTTAGCCTGTATTCTTACGTTAAGCTCATTTAGTAGAATAGCGCGGGCAGATTTCATTGTGTGCTGGGGAGAAGACAGCAGGGAGTTTCAAATGCTTGAATTTCTGGAGCCTTGATTGGCCAGGATGCACACCACCCTCGCCGGAGGTAGGGAGAGAGCGGTAGCGTGGTAAGAGAAAGCCACTTGGCTGGGGACGACTGAAGCAGCCGGATGGACTAAGGAAGTGGCGGAGCAAAATGCTCTCCGCAAAGGGAAAGGAAATGGGTTATTTAAGGCTTTAATGTTCCACCTTACGTTGAAACCTTGTCTTTCAGGGTAGATTTAATTTAATATAATATTTTGTAAGAAACCAAATTGTTTATAGGCAGGTAAAAGATAGGCGAATGTGAGAATTCTATGTCGCGACCTTGAAGAGTAACTTGGAAGTTAACGGAATTTGATATTTCGTTTGAGTAATTTGGTGAACAGGAAAGTGTTAGAATTCAATTGTAAAGCAGGTACGACACATTTAGGATGCATGTGATGAACTATTATAGCCTAAAGACCTGGCACTCACCACATGGAGCTGATGAAGAAAATGATGAAGTGTGGATGACTGAGTGCTAGGAACCATTAGTTTATAAGTAGGAATGTGTTGATTTACCATAATTCTTTTTATTAATGGTCAATTTAAATTCATGATTTTGGTTAGTTTGTTTCAAAATCTGATGTGTAAGTGCAGGAAAGTATTATCTCGTGGCTTTAACTAATCGAGCTGCTAACAGAAATTCGTGGTAGAAAGTAATGCTCTTAATTTTGATCTGAAAGAAATAGTTTTCAAAGGAGATATTTGTAGCTTGCATGTGTTTCAATTCGTAATTTGATGAGTTTCAGGAATTCATGGATAAAGGCAAGGTTGCTAATTTAATATGAAACAATAAGAAGTCACCTTTTGTGAAATTTACGTGTGAAGCTGATTTTTAGAACAACGAGATTTGAAAGTTACGTGGAAATCAGTGAGATCGCTTTCCTGTAATAAGTAAAGGGGAAACAGCATAATAGTAATTCGTGTAGTCATGCTTTTCACGCTATACACAAATTGTAAGTATTCTGAAAAGTTCTGTGTGTGTATTTATGTATCTTTTGGAGGGGAGGTTTTGGATGGTATATTATTTAATGGTGCCGAGATATAATAAGAAATCAGTCTAAGTAACTTGTGGAGGTTTCTTTTCAGTTGCAGTAACGTGCCGCGCACGAATATGAGGGGAACGTAAATTTCATAATCGCGACCGCGCGAACTTTCCAACCACGCGAGACTTAGTTAACATCGAGGCACGTCAATAAGTGAAAGGTGTTTTTGGGATCAGACAGTGACTGAAGAAGTTAGAGAATTTTTCTAGTACTAGTCTGCGTGGAGATACGATCATTGCTTTGCCCAATTGTAATAAGAGTGGTAGTGTCTGGCTGTGACGGTATGAATCAAGCATTGTGGGCTATCCTTCATTCCTTCCCGTGGGTGATAGAAAGGTTATCTTCGTAAGAGACCATAGGAAGTAGAAATATGTTTATATGTGTTGTTACCAGATCAGCTGTTAGGCAATTTAATCCTGTATGTTACTGGTAATACCGTTATTATGTTTTGAGACATGAAAGTAAGACAGAAGAAAAGAAATAGCTTACAGAATGGAGAAGGAGTTATTATGCAGGTCCAGTTACGATTCCGGTTACTTACTCACTTTCTTGAAACACAGTCAAACATTTACCTGTTGCGGATATATTTGTTTATTCATTTCTTTGAGTAAAGAATTTAATTAGTAGTTGCTATGTGTAAGAATCACACATTTAATGAGAATACACAGAGACCATTTAGCTTTAGTAGGTTTTCGGAACACTTTAGGACCTCGCAACTGGTTTGGCCTTTATTTTTCTTTCAGTACCCTACCCACCTCCCTCGTTTTCTATAATAGCTCGAAGGCTTCTGGGAAGTGATAAGGCTAAATTCCTCTAGAGATTGTGGTGGTCGTTTATCTCCCACCATGTATTCTCTATATTTTCCCACAGAGTTTCTGAATACCTTGACCCAGGTGGTAACGACCTTGTAACCTCCGCCCACATATTTTCAGTGGGATTGAGGTCTGGTGATTTTGGCATGAAAGGAAGAAGTTTTATTCTCTGCTGACCTTGGAACCAATTCTGGACGGCTCTGATATTATGAATCGGGCTATGGTCCTGTAAAGAAATGATCATCCATTAACTTAGAAATTCAATACTTCTAATACCGTGAATACTTAATTTCCATGCCGGCCGGTGTGGCCGAGTGGTTCTAGGCGCTTGTCCGGAACCGCGCGACTGATACGGTCGCAGGTTCGAATCCTGCCTCGGGCATGGATGTGTGTGATGTCCTTAGGTTAGTTAGGTTTAAGTAGTTCTAAGTTCTAGGGGACTGATGACCTCAGAAGTTAAGTCCCATAGTGCTCAGAGCCATTTGAACTTAATTTCCATACTGTGAAAAAATTCGACAACTGCAATGGCTGTTTAGTCTAAGCTACAGGTTTATAAATTATTCGGAGGATTCCACATTCCAAAATACTTTGCTGATAGCTGTTGACATGACTAGGGGAGGGTGCTGGGACGGAGATCAGGATACAGAGCGAATGGTAAAATAGTTTAAGGCGCCAGTTATAACACGCAGGTAGGCCTTCTTTCAGAATATACCGCCCTCCTATCCTTTGGTAATGATGAGTGGGGTTTGTTATTTGTTCAATACAGTGCAGCAGTCTGTTGAACTGTTAGACTCTGTTGCATGGTTGTAAAGCTAATCTGCTTCGCTTATTCAAAACGATTGCTAGCCGTCACTATAGAACTCTTTTTTTCTATCTTTCCACTGACAAAGATATATAGAAGAAACAAATCTGTTTTATAGCGAGATATTCTCTACGGACTTTACACGTGCTCGTTCGCTCAATGTGTTGCATTTACCGAAGGCGACCGTAGCCGCTGACGTCCCCTGTTCACACCTCGTGTCAACGCGTCCCCGCGCTCGGAGTAAACGCCTACAGTTGAGATAAATAGCCTATTTCCGGAATGTTAATAAAATAAGTCTTCCCTTCATATTAGTGAGAACTAAATACCACTACGAGTACGTATCTTTATGTAATGCTCATTGCTCAAGAACAATTCGTGCATGCAACGTTGCTGTAATGACTAACAAGGGGAGGCCGCCAATTGCGAAATTCAGATTCGATTCATACTGCGCATAATAAAAGCTCATGGCCAGAGGTATAATGTGGCAAAGCACCAAGATGCACTTCTCAGCCCTTGTCGAGAAAATCGACAGTTAAAAGAAACCGTTGCAGTGAAATACTCTCTACGACTGGTAATTCTCTATAGCGCCGTGGCGTAGCGGTAAGCGCTATGGTTCGTAATCCAAAGGTCGCCGAGTCGAATCTCGCACTACGCAACCTTTTTTTTTTTAGTATTTGTTTTTTATAATTCAAATATATATATATATATATATATATATATATATATATATATATAATTCCCGGCAATCAGTTGCAACAATTATGCATATAATAAGTTGTTCAAAGTCGTTTGTCGTGGAAAAACTGGCGACTTCGAACATCATTATGTTTTCCGCAAACAAAGTTGTGTTTCACAAATGTTATTAATTGTCTTCATAATGTTAACCACGCATAGTTAACGGAAGACGTAGAAACGATACTCCGAAACGAATACGTATAGCGTAAGTCAAACGTTCGAATTAGAATAGAGCCCCCACGAACACAAATTTGCTGTGGCAGGTATGAAATACACTCCTGGAAATTGAAATAAGAACACCGTGAACTCATTGTCCCAGGAAGGGGAAACTTTATTGACACATTCCTGAGGTCAGATACATCACATGATCACACTGACAGAACCACAGGCACATAGACACAGGCAACAGAGCATGCACAATGTCGGCACTAGTACAGTGTATATCCACCTTTCGCAGCAATGCAGGCTGCTATTCTCCCATGGAGACGATCGTAGAGATGCTGGATGTAGTCCTGTGGAACGGCTTGCCATGCCATTTCCACCTGGCGCCTCAGTTGGACCAGCGTTCGTGCTGGACGTGCAGACCGCGTGAGACGACGCTTCATCCAGTCCCAAACATGCTCAATGGGGGACAGATCCGGAGATCTTGCTGGCCAGGGTAGTTGACTTACACCTTCTAGAGCACGTTGGGTGGCACGGGATACATGCGGACGTGCATTGTCCTGTTGGAACAGCAAGTTCCCTTGCCGGTCTAGGAATGGTAGAACGATGGGTTCGATGACGGTTTGGATGTACCGTGCACTATTCAGTGTCCCCTCGACGATCACCAGTGGTGTACGGCCAGTGTAGGAGATCGCTCCCCACACCATGATGCCGGGTGTTGGCCCTGTGTGCCTCGGTCGTATGCAGTCCTGATTGTGGCGCTCACCTGCACGGCGCCAAACACGCATACGACCATCATTGGCACCAAGGCAGAAGCGACTCTCATCGCTGAAGACGACACGTCTCCATTCGTCCCTCCATTCACGCCGATACCCCGATACCCCAGGAGCAACAGTGTCCCTAATTTGCTGGGAAGTGGCGGTGCGGTCCCCTACGGCACTGCGTAGGATCCTACGGTCTTGGCGTGCATCCGTGCGTCGCTGCGGTCCGGTCCCAGGTCGACGGGCACGTGCACCTTCCGCCGACCACTGGCGACAACATCGATGTACTGTGGAGACCTCACGCCCCACGTGTTGAGCAATTCGGCGGTACGTCCACCCGGCCTCCCGCATGCCCACTATACGCCCTCGCTCAAAGTCCGTCAACTGCACATACGGTTCACGTCCACGCTGTCGCGGCATGCTACCAGTGTTAAAGACTGCGATGGAGCTCCGTATGCCACGGCAAACTGGCTGACACTGACGGCGGCGGTGCACAAATGCTGCGCAGCTAGCGCCATTCGACGGCCAACACCGCGGTTCCTGGTGTGTCCGCTGTGCCGTGCGTGTGATCATTGCTTGTACAGCCCTCTCGCAGTGTCCGGAGCAAGTATGGTGGGTCTTACACACCGGTGTCAATGTGTTCTTTTTTCCATTTCCAGGAGTGTATAAACTCCGTTACTCGCTCGTTACACTTGAATGACAGATGTTGAATGGGCCGAAACGAGCCGCCGCATAACAGCGTAGTTGCCTGCTAACTTCGAATGAAGGTAGATGCGGTCCCTAGCGCAACTTATAACATTGTCGAAAATCAGTGCGGACGGGAGAGCTTTGGTACATCCTGTTAAAAAAAACGGAAAAATGGAGGCGGTACAATTGGAGAGCGATCCGCCTTCACCAAAAGGGCTCGGGTTCCTAATCCGAAGGTCCCCAGATCGAATCTCGCGCCATGCAATTTTTTTTTATTATTAGTTTTTTGTAATTCAAATATATATATATATATATATATATATATATATATATATATGTATACATATATATATTGGATTAGGAACCCGAGCCCTTACCGCTGCGCCACGACGCTGTAGAAAATTACTAATCGTCGAGAGTATTTCACCGCAACGGTTTCTTTTAACTGTCGATTTTCTCGACAACGGCTGAGAAGTGCATCTTGGTGCTTTGCCACATTACACCTCTGGCCATGAGCTTTTATTATGCGCAGTATGAATCGAATCTGAATTTCACAATTGGCGGCCTCCCCTTGTAAGATCATAAAATCTGTAAATCGTAAACTAATTCATATATCTGCGTGCACCTCCGGAATATTAAGCACAAAAATAATTTGCTTCTTTGTCATATAATTTTTAATCAAGGCAATGCGGGCAGTTGCCAGCTGATATCAAAATTGAATGTAAAGGAGGAATAAAGAAAAAGATATACGAGAAACAAATCTCGAACCCATGAACAACTGTGTACTATCCTGGAAACGTGCTTATGCGGCTATCTCACAATTTCAAAGGATAAGAAAACCATCCAGTCCACTTTTCAAGGACGATATTTCCTGACAGAAAGCACACTAGAGTGAACGTCTTTAGGTTTAGACACCAGGAACCTCAAACTACGTCACCAGTACGTTCGTTCACTAGCCCTGTCACTACGCACATCCCATGTCAAAGTGGCTTGCAGAAACGAACGCGAACGACCTGGGATTAGTTGATACAGAACTCGCCTCTCCTGTTTCACAGATGTGTTATCATTCACCCGTGCCAGGAGGTGAGGAAATACACTTACCAAAACGTTGAACACATTTTAATTTTACATGTGGACATTACTGCGCAATTATATTCTAAGTTACGAGAAGTGACCTGGAGAAAAAGAATGTATACCTTGGGGGATATGTTATAGATCATGACTGTAATGTTAGTAAAGTACTATAAAGTATATTTCATCTTATGCTTAACTCTAAAAGAAAAATCAGCCAATGCTGTCAACAGTGAAAAGTACAGCATGCCTCCAAGAAACGTACGAGTATCGTACAATTTTAATAAAAGGAGATATAGATCGGTTTATTGAGGCAGGCCTATTCGGGAACAAAGTAAGAACAACCAAATCAATTACTGGTTTGTATGTGCTGCTAGTTAAAAGAGAAGAAATGAACCGAATAAAGAAATAATTCCTTCATTGATTTAGGAATGGTTCGAAATGGAAGGTATAATTTTACTATTATAAAAAAACTGGCATGGACTGAGTTGATTAGTTCAAAATTTTGAATACATCAGAGCCCCAATAATCAATAAAAATGGAGTAAAATAGGAATATAACGTCTGGAAATGAGTAAGCGAGGACGTCCTTTGTCTACATATCTGCTTCGAATATAGGGTATTAAAAACATGTAATCCATATTTCGAGAGCTGATAGGGTGGACAGAAACAAGGCAAACATATCCAGTAAACAAGAGCAATGAGTCTGAAATGAATATCTTAAGAGCAATGAGCACTTCTTCACCTTTACCACTGTGAAACACATCTGTTGTTCTACTTAAAACACTTGTCTTGCACTGAAGAAGTGCGCGTAGCTCTTACGATATGCAGTTTGTCTCGTTTCAGTCCATACTACCGACTCGCAAAGTATGGAATACCACTTCCTTAACACCGTGTATATATATTACAGAAGCAATACAAACAACGGAACAGTTAACATGAACAGTTAAATTCAATTATAAAAAGATCCTCTACATCACATTTGTTAACTATTTACTAATAGTTCCAGATTTAGAAACAAAATGAACTACATTTTGCAGATATTATCCGAAAATCGAGGTAATAATAACACTGGAATGTAAGAACAACAACAAATGGTAATGGCAATGAGGAAAAGTAATAAACACATGAACACATGAACACAGCAGTAAAAACTGATGGCATTAAAAGTACAACACTTCAGCCACTTCAGGACTAGAATGAGAGAGATAATAAAGCGAATAACAGCGCTAGCAAACCATTTATGTTTACGAATAATATTCTTTCAAGTAAACATACAATTGATAGAAATATAGAAAAACATTGCAAAATGGATGATGTGGAGTACTCTTTTCTTTGGAAGTGAAAGACTGGATCTGAAAAAATTAAGTATGGTCCGCCTACAAAAAAAAAATGGTTCAAATGGCTCTGGGCACTATAGGACTTAACATCTATGGTCATCAGTCCCCTAGAACTTAGAACTACTTAAACCGAACTAACCTAAGGACAACACACAACACCCAGCCATCACGAGGCAGAGAAAATCCCTGACCCCGCCGGGAATCGAACCCGGGAACCCGAGCGTGGGAAGCGAGAACGCTACCGCACGACCACGAGATGCGGGCGGTCCGCCTACAGGTAACAGGATACTGAATATAGTGTGAAATGACCTAAACAAGGTAGAAGGAGACAGAGACAAATCGCAGAGTAGTATAAGAAGTAGGTGTGGAGAGAAACCTAAGAAGAGAAAAGGTAAATAGGAAAATGAAATTTATATATATCAGTTACTTATACACGGCGTCTTCCTTACACATACAATTATGGAACGAGGCACTAAGGAAGAAACTTAGATGATGCCCAGGAAAGCTATATTTCACGGCCATCAATATCAAAGCAAGGTGGTGAAATCAAAATTATACGACTGAAAAAGTAGAGTAGTCGCTTCGATAAGAAGTAGAGCTTATCAAAGTAATGAATAAATCGTAGGAAAAACCGGAAATACTCTTAATTGTTCCACACGTCCACTGTTCATACCTGCAGAAGGTATATTTCATCGTCTGGGTACAGCATTTCAGCACTCAGCTTCATAATGGAATTCAGTATGCTATTGTAGACCTCGCCGTTGAGAATTCCCTCTATTCTCCAGAGAGGACCTGTCACATGAGCCGAGATATAGCTCCATACAGCAACAGAGAACCGTCCACTTATTTGTCTTTCGTTAAAATACATTGGCTGCAAGCGTTGTCCTCGTGGGCGGTATACCTAACGCAAAAAAAAACATTTACGTGTTAATGCAAATATTCACAAATTCATGGGTCACATTTACTTACCAGATGAGGGATAAACTACTAAAATAGTGATATTGGGAACTGTTTATATTTATTATTTTGTGCCTACTACAAATGTAAAGTCACTAACAGTATAAACTAATAACTTTATGGAGAAAATTTCGTGCTCATCTGAACAGGGACGTCGCTACAGGAAGAAAATATTCTTTCATCCGAAAAGATTACTCTACTCCAGCCAAAGTCGATATATTCTGCTGCAAAAGCCATGCGGCCAATCCTCTGATAGTTGGTCTATGCTTTATAGCAGCTCTACGACAATATAATCCGGCGTCTTTCAGTCTCCTCGCAACAGTCTTTCCATTGCCGGGAAACTGAGATATCTCTTTCAGGAAACGGCAGCTGAGGAATGGATTAGAAAGAAACGATAACCATTAGGCAAGAGCCGGTCGGGGTGGCCGAGCGGTTCTAGGCGCTACAGTCTGGAACCGCGCGAACGCTACGGTCGCAGGCTCGAATCCTGCCTCGGGCATGGATGTGTGTGATGTCCTTATGTTAGTTAGGTTTAAGTAGTTCTAAGTTCTAGGGGAC
This sequence comes from Schistocerca serialis cubense, assembly GCF_023864345.2. NCBI lineage: Eukaryota > Metazoa > Arthropoda > Insecta > Orthoptera > Acrididae > Schistocerca > Schistocerca serialis. The sequence continues at coordinate 9,380,210 of NC_064640.1, forward strand.
TTATGACCACAGCAGTTGAGTCCCATAGTGCTCAGAGCCATTTGAACCATTTGAAATGAATGCCATGAGGAAACGAATATTTGTTGATTGCGTCTCTTCTTGCTTCCATCCCTACCAACATATTTCTTCATTCTCGTGGTAATCATGACATTCTACATGAATGCAGCTAAAGATTGCACGTGGACACATTCGACATCTAGATGCAAAGCGTTTGATATCTTACAATATATTCAATTCAAATAAGCTTCCGATGTGTTTTTACATCGTATGTAGTTTGAGATGAATATGAACGTTACGGAAAATTATCTCACAGGCTTTATACTGAATGAGAAACACTGAATCATCCGTTTTGCTTTCCCCGAGTTGAAATGATATAATGTCGGCGTCAACAGCCTTCTTTCACGCCGGAAACTGAAACTAGAATCATTCTGGATTAATGATAATTGAATGCCTCAAATGTATACGTAGCCCACAAAGCGACGTCAGAAACTATCAGGGGAGGACGCCGCATAAAAAGCAAACGTGCGCGCGCGTCTGCCCTCTGAAGAACCGTATCGGACAATCACGACAAGCATTTCGCTAGAGCTGCCTCGTAAGAGAGCCGAGAATTGGCAGCGTCGTAACAAGTATTTGTCAACACTGTGATAGTGTATTTACTTCCGGGTGTAGCCCGGCATCACCTCGCTAAATTCACTTGACATTCGTTTTCCACATCGAAGACTCACACGATATAATCCACTGTAAGATGAGACCCTTAGAAAGTATATTTAATTTCTGGACTCCAAGAACGACGTTCTTTACATAAGTAATACCTGTTTGTGTGTTTAAGGTTGCGTTTTGAGGCTCAGGCAATATCGCAATGACTATAGTCGGCCCGTTGCCGCCAGTGTGTTGATAGCTCAGTGGTTCCCTTGTGCGTTGCGATGCTAGTGCTATTTAAGATTGCAGTTCCAGTATCGGTGAAAGCCTCTGAATACAGTCTTTTATTTTCCATTTTAATTAATGGAGTTGCAAACTGCTAGTAAAAATTCCTTATGCGAAATCTGAAGAATGCCTTTACACATCAATCTTCATGCAATTTCGACTTAGTAGATTATGTTAATGTTATGGAAGTCTGCTTTACAAATGCCAAGTTGCTTCACTGTAAAATAGTTCCTGAAAAGATTCAAACCAATTGTCAACGATACGAATTCGAGCTTTGTTCGTCATATAGTTCTAACGTGTCAGGAGGTTGTTTATGAAGTGCACATGTTGATTAATATAGTCCCCCTCTTCTAAATTTTTGCAATAGCATTTAACTGCAGACGTTTTCTGACACCGGCGTTATCAATTCCTTTCCATTCTCTGAAACCTCCAAAACGATAAATTTTTCTGATTTAAATCTGATGACCTGAACTATCATTCCGATCAACGTTAAATACTTCATGAATCCATACATGGAACTCCAAATGTTCGGTGTTCCTGCACTGCTACAGAGCGTGCATTGCAAGGTACTCGCACAGTTTATCTCATAGACTTGCCATAAGGAATGAAACAAGAACTGTAATACACTTTACAACACAGGCGCTCACTCTGGCTTGACGAAAACATCTCAATATTGGCCAAAAGTTGCACAAATAATTGACTTCGAAAGGAAAAGAAAGATGTATGATGCAATTATAAATTCATCGAATGTAGTGAGGTGGTTTAATTTCGTCCTAGTCTATAAAATTAATTTCGGACCATACTCAGCTCTTGCCGATTAATGTAATAATAGTACCCACCTACTGATCTGGGCATCTGTCTCCGTTGCTTTCGAGCGTGAATGGAAATCGTAGAAATTTTCTGTGGAGCAACATTTAATAATAAAGTGTTTTAAATTATCAAAAGCGATGAGCAGTGGCAGGCGCTTTCGTTAAAGAACGGGGGAGAGCAAGGCCACTGCTGTCGCCACGGCCAGCAAATGGATCCCGGAGCCTTTCCACATACGGCGTCCAGAGGAGGACAGTCTGCAGGAAATCTGCCGCAAAATCGTTAGTGGATAACATTTTGATATCGGTGTGTCCGAAAGCGAAATAGATTGAATATGCTCTACCATTACATTCACATCTGCAGCATTCAGACTAAAGAGGCTATAAAAATACTTTGTGCCAGCTGCTCTCGATCCACAGACAGTGCCAACAGCAACAACGCACGCTACCGCTAGACCACTGGCGTCCACAACCTGGTGTTTCTCTATCATGGGACAAGACTTCCTCCAGGAAGTGCCGCAGTCTACAGTGTTGCCAGATTGTGCAGATAATCGGACTTAGAGAATTAGCGAGTCGGTCAGTTTATTCGTCTCATGTCGCGATCGGCGCGGACTTAGTAAACTTTTATGTCAAAGAGTGTACATTAGCTGTGTGTGCCAGTGGGGTTAAGAATCGAAAAATAAACCTGTGTGGAAGGATAAATCTGTTACAGTGTGTACGTTATGTGAATAGCATGATTATGTAATTTATTAATGCGTTTACTTACACTTCTGTTGGCGATTTCATTTTCTGGCACACTGAGCACAGTAACAGGTAAATCACAACATAGCATTTTCACAAACATCTGTTTACATCTTTCCAAAGAGTTATAAAATCTAAGCTAAACTACTTACAATTTCAAACACAGTAATATATACCTGTAGAGAAGATGAGGACTTTTGTCTAGATGTATTGGCAATATGGAGAATGTTACATGGATACTTAATGAAAACTATTCTGTCAATGAAATAAACATTTAATGTTGGAGGAGTTTTTGAACAAGTTAACGTTATTATTACCTTTAAGCTTGCCATTTAATAATACATCTCCATGTGCTGTGCCATGAATGAAGATTTCCATTTCTTCATATAAGTCCATTTGGTTCCCTTATTCTTTTTATGTAATATATGAAGGTCATTCGCAATATCATGGAATGGGTGGTCTGTGTCTTTTATGTGGGTGGCTATTGCTGATCTATTGTAATTGTTAGTGTGGTAAGCATTGATGTGTACATTACATCCCGTTTGGAAGTCTCTTCCAGTTTGGCCTATATAGACGGATCTGCAGGTATTACATACTATTTTGTAGATGCCTGATTGTGAGTGTATATCCGTCTGTGTGTACATATTGTATCTCAGTGTGTGTTGCAGTTAGTTGTGTGTTGTAAAGGCAGTGTTAATGTCAAGTGGTCTGAGAATGTTTGCTATTTTGTAGGAGAGTTTGCCTGTGAAAGGTATGCAAGCCGTGGGTTTCTTTTTCATTTCATGTATGGAAGGTGGTTTATTATTATTTTTTCTCTTTTGTGTGTAAGGTTATCAATTAATACTTCATCATAGCCATTTGCTGAAGCTATTTGTTTTATTATGCTGAGCTCATCAAGATGTGCCTATTTATCCATTGTGTTTTGCCTGTTACTGTGCTCTGAGTGCCAGAAAATGAAATAGCCAACAGATATGTAAGGAAACGTATTAATATATTACGTAATCATGCTATTCACATAATGTACACACTGTAACAGATTTATCCTTCCATGCAGGTTTATTTTTCGATTCTTAACGCCACTGGCACACACAGCTAATGTACATAAGCTATCAGCTGATGTGTAAGTAACTGTATAATGCACCTGATGATGGGAGCATTCTGCCGAAATGCATTGTGCTAATAAAATATTAGTAAAAAGTGACTGCAGCAGTAAAAATTATTCCATGCCCGTGGGTTGTTTATCACCAGCAAGTTGCGTTAACACTGTATGGAATGCAGATACAAGCTCGTAACAATAATATCACAACAACATACAACCAGAGATTACATAAATCACTGCACACTGTTCTACTCTGCTACAGGGGAAACTAATTCTTAGTCATCACGTACAGCAGCTGTAGTGTTCTTCTTAATAAGCAACTTCTTCCACCGCGAGGACGAATCACCTTTCTGTTTACAGACGTACTGTGCCTACCAAGCCTTCCCAGTCGAGTTCTATACGAATAAACAAAATAACTTCACTGAGCTCGTCCTTATATAGTGGAGATATTTTCAGTCATTAACATTTTAGAGACGGCGACCGAGTCTCTATCATGCACTCGCACAGCCAGTCCCCCAGTGAGACTCGGGCGCCATCTTAAAATCATTATGTGAGTACGTATTTGCAGTAGTTAAGTGAGCTTTCATGTAAAAAAGCTCAAAAGCTCAACAGATTCAGCTGTCACTTGCCTGTCACACTAAAGAGCCTGTCTTAAATGTATCAGGCTGTCAAAAAGTATTCGGCAATTTCGGTTTCATTGTCTTCACTATCACTGACTGGAAATTTTTTCACAGCAGAGACTTAAACAGCAACGGCCTTGCCACAGTGGATACACCGGTTCCCTTCAGATCACCGAAGTTAAGCGCTGTCGGGCGTGGCCGGCACTTGGATGGGTGACCATCCGAGCCGCCATGCGCTGTTGCCATTTTTCGGGGCGCACTCAGCCTCGTGCTGCCAACTGAGGAGCTGCTTGACCGAATAGTAGCGGCTCCGGTCACGAAAACCATCATCACGACTGGGAGAGCGGTGTGCTGACCACACACCCATAATACTTGCATCCTCACCTCAGGATGACACGGCGGTCGGATGGTCCTGATGGGCCACTTGTGGCCTGAAGACGGGGTACCACTAGAGTACTAGAGACTTAAACTGACTCAATCTGCTACAAAAGCAATTTATCTAGGTGTTGTGCAACATTAGATATTTCAACGTATGTCGATCAATGCGTTACAGCAAATTACTATTCTAGACTTGAATAAGACCATTTCCATTCCATCAGACATATTCACACCCATCTTGGAAGATGTATTGTGGATGTATGATAAGTGGCTCCTCTCAATGCAGCCCACTCTACAAGTGCCGACAATTCCTGAATGTAAGATGTTTATGCATTCTAGCAGTAACACGATTAATGAACAGAGAAGTCCTGTAACTTTCTGGCCATTCGTTAATTCAATACCAAGTGACTACAACACAGTTACATGGCTTTACAACACGCTGTCAACGATAGAGGGCAGCAAGGTGCCACACTTAACCATTCCAGTCGCTTTACCGCCTAAACTACACTCCTGGAAATGGAAAAAAGAACACATTGACAACGGTGTGTCAGACCCGCCATACTTGTTCCGGACACTGCGAGAGGGCTGTACAAGCAATGATCACACGCACGGCACAGCGGACACACCAGGAACCGCGGTGTTGGCCGTCGAATGGCGCTAGCTGCGCAGCATTTGTGCACCGCCGCCGTCAGTGTCAGCCAGTTTGCCGTGGCATACGGAGCTCCATCGCAGTCTTTAACACTGGTAGCATGCCGCGACAGCGTGGACGTGAACCGTATGTGCAGTTGACGGACTTTGAACGAGGGCGTATAGTGGGCATGCGGGAGGCCGGGTGGACGTACCGCCGAATTGCTCAACACGTGGGGCGTGAGGTCTCCACAGTACATCGATGTTGTCGCCAGTGGTCGGCGGAAGGTGCACGTGCCCGTCGACCTGGGACCGGACCGCAGCGACGCACGGATGCACGCCAAGACCGTAGGATCCTACGCAGTGCCGTAGGGGACCGCACCGCCACTTCCCAGCAAATTAGGGACACTGTTGCTCCTGGGGTATCGGGGTATCGGCGTGAATGGAGGGACGAATGGAGACGTGTCGTCTTCAGCGATGAGAGTCGCTTCTGCCTTGGTGCCAATGATGGTCGTATGCGTGTTTGGCGCCGTGCAGGTGAGCGCCACAATCAGGACTGCATACGACCGAGGCACACAGGGCCAACACCCGGCATCATGGTGTGGGGAGCGATCTCCTACACTGGCCGTACACCACTGGTGATCGTCGAGGGGACACTGAATAGTGCACGGTACATCCAAACCGTCATCGAACCCATCGTTCTACCATTCCTAGGCCGGCAAGGGAACTTGCTGTTCCAACAGGACAATGCACGTCCGCATGTATCCGGTGCCACCCAACGTGCTCTAGAAGGTGTAAGTCAACTACCCTGGCCAGCAAGATCTCCGGATCTGTCCCCCATTGAGCATGTTTGGGACTGGATGAAGCGTCGTCTCACGCGGTCTGCACGTCCAGCACGAACGCTGGTCCAACTGAGGCGCCAGGTGGAAATGGCATGGCAAGCCGTTCCACAGGACTACATCCAGCATCTCTACGATCGTCTCCATGGGAGAATAGCAGCCTGCATTGCTGCGAAAGGTGGATATACACTGTACTAGTGCCGACATTGTGCATGCTCTGTTGCCTGTGTCTATGTGCCTGTGGTTCTGTCAGTGTGATCATGTGATGTATCTGACCCCAGGAATGTGTCAATAAAGTTTCCCCTTCCTGGGACAATGAATTCACGGTGTTCTTATTTCAATTTCCAGGAGTGTAGATAGTATACTGACATCACTCTTACAAATTAAATGTTTCTCGACCATTACGTTACAGGAAAATATTATACATAAAAGCTCAGTTAAGTATTCATTTAAACTGTAACTCCACTGTACAGTGAAGTCATGTGGACAGAAACAGCCTAAAAATCTTGCAAGGGACTTGCAGGATAGGTTGTCCTGACAAGGGAACCTCCCCATCGCACCCCCCCCCCCCCCCCCCCACCCTCAGATTTAGCTATAAGTTGGCACAGTGGATAAGCCATGAAAAACTGAATACAGATCAATCGAGAAAACAGGAAGAAGTTGTGTGGAACTATGAAAAAAATAAGCAAAATATACAAACTGAGTAGCCCATGTGCAAGATAGGCAACATCAAGAAGAGTGTGAGCTCAGCAGCGCCGTGGTCCCGTGGTTGGCGTGAGCAGCTGCGGCAAGAGAGGTCCTTGGTTCAAGTCTTCCCTCGAGTGGAAAGTTTACTTTTTTTATTTTCGCAAAGTTATGATCTGTCCGTTCGTTCATTGACGTCTCTGTGTCTGTGTTTTGCAACCGCACCGCAAAACCGTGCGATTAGTAGACGAAAGGACGTGGCCTCTCCAATGGGAATCGAAAACATTCGATCGCAAGATCATAGGTCAACCGATTCCTCCACAGGAAAACACGTTTGATATATTCTATACGACACTGGTGACGGCATGTGCGTCATATGACAGGAATATGTTGTCGACCCACCTAACTTGTACACTTGGCGAATGGGTAAAAAGATTCTTCTACCTTGCCCGATTTAGGTTTTCTCGTGGATGTGATAATCACTCCCAAAAAAGTGATGAAAACATAAGAATTTGTCAGATAATAATTGTCTGAAAATAAAAAAATTAATCTTTTCGCTCGAGGGGAGACTTGAACCAAGTACCTCTCGTTCCGCAGCTGCTCACGCTAACCACGGGACCACGACGCTCCTGAGCTCAGAGCATCCTTGATGCTTATCTTGCCATGGACTACTCAGTTTGTATCTTTTGTTTATTTTTTTCATAGTTCCACACAACTTCTTCCTGTTTTCTCGATTAATCTGTGTTCAGTTTTTCAAGGCCTATCCACTGTGCCAACTTATAACTAAATCTGAGGGGGGTGCGATGGGGAGGTTCCCTTGTGAGAAGTAATTGTTAAGAAAAAAAGTCGATACCTTGCGCGGTTTCCGAGTTAGCATTGAAGTTAGCCAGTCCTGCCGTTGCACAAGCGTATTCGGGAGGCCCGCCAGAGCCGATGTCGCCAAACTTGTTCGTTTGGTTTCCTAAATCCGAACAAGGAAGCGTTCCAAGAACTGGAGATGGGACGTTAGTAGGGCTCGAACTCGAGCCCAGGACTGAGCAGTCACGTGCGCTATCATCTACGCAACGAGGTCAACAGGGCACTAACTGTGTTTCGCGGGCAGCTTGTATTTGCACGCGCAACTGCCTGATTAGTTAACTTCAGTGATAATTAACTCGGAAGCGGCGCAATGTATATATATATTTTTTTTACGGCAACACACTCACAAACATTCCATACTGTTTCTGACCACGCTGTTGAAATATATGTAAGTCTAGCAGTTCCCTAAGGAACACTTCACAGTTATACGAAAGTCTTGAGAAAAAAAGACTACATAAACAACATAAAAACTAGTTTATATTAATATGCTAGAATGCGAGTATAATTGTGTGGATGTGAAGCTATAATGTTTAAGAAAGACGAGGGAAAACTTTTAATACTCTTTTAAGCCTTTCACACTGTTTCTGACGAGCCTGTATAAACACGTGCTCAGTGAGCTTATTTTATCTATTCACATAATAGAAATGGACAAGAGATGGTGCAGAGGTTTGCTTTCGCCGCAGGGCGTGTGGTAACAAGTTTCTTTCTTAAGACTTGGTCCATCATGGAAAGCTAGCGGTGGCAGGCAGATGTACCACGAGTGGGAATTACAGGAAGCGGAATAAGGACTTAGCTTTTAGATGCGTCCCATCGACGCTGCTGGCTGTGACCCCGTGTTGCTTTGGTGAAACTCGCTACCGTCTCGCCGGTGGATGGCAGCCTTTGCACACTACTTCGTCGAATCCATCACACCCGGCCCCGAAGGACAAAATGTTAGCGTACGGAAACGGAAATGAAAACTCATAAGTGTTACCGGAGGACTACGAATGTAGGAAGACTGTATAATGGTTCGGATCCATTCGGACTGTAATGAATGATGACAGCTGTAAAGAGTCAGTTATTGTTCACACTGAGTTAATATTCGGAAATAAAAATATACAAATTTGCCGATTAGCGTACATGGCACGCGGCCACGAGCTAAGTACAGCCTACCGACCGAGAGTCTATTAGCGTAATTATGACTGAGAAGAAATCACATATGGGTCAATCTTACGTCCACTATTGTTCCTCATACATGTAAACGATCTTACGTTTAGTACACAACAAGCGGAATTAGTTCTTTTTGAAGATAGCACTAGTATTGTAATCAATCGAAGCATACGTACAGAAACAGAAGAAATGGAAAACAATGTTCTTAAAAGTGTCATAGACTGGTTTTCTGCGAATGGTCTCACCCTGAGTTTTAAAAAGACACAACATATTCAGTTCTGCACATCTAGTGGTACTACACCATTGGTATGGGTAACATATGCTGAAGAAATAATAAATGTAGGGGAAATTTAAAAATTCGTAGGTGTCCTTACTGATGAGAATTTAACCTGGAAAAAGCACGCTTTGAAACGCCTAAAACAACTTAATTCAGTCACATTTGCAATTAGAATCATTGCAAATCTTTCAATAATGTCAGATGGGATAAAGTTCTGGGATACCTCTTATTTAAGAAAGAAAGTCTTTATTGATCAAAAACGTGGTGCAAGAATAATATGTGGTGCTAGCCCCGATCATCTGGTAGATATCTGTTTAAGGAGTTGGCCATTCTGACTACTGTTTCACAGTACATTTATTCCCTCACGAAGTTTGTTGTTAATAAACCACTATAGCCAAAGAGGAACAAAGCTGTACATAATTACAGTACAAAGCTAGCCGCGTGACCTCCAGCCGCGGCGCGCCGACTAAAACCGTGGAAAGACCTTCTGTGTGTGTCAAACATCTGCGCTCTGCGCAACAAAGAACAAGTTCCGCGCTGTGTCGGTACACCAAATGAAGTGGTCCATTGGTGCGTGCTCGGTTCGGATGGCGTTTTCCGTTGTTACTGAGACGCGCGTGTGCACACTGGAACATTGCTGCGCACTTACGAATACTCTGCGCTGCCCCGCGCCGCGTGGCGTGACGTGGAGCGTCCTGTGTGGACGCGGCTAATTTACCTGCAAAGGCGCAACACTACGTCTCATCTTTCAACATACTCGTGATTCAAGTATTTATTATTGATGTGAACACACTTGAAAAGTTCTCCGAGGAATAACGCGATGCAACAAACTGCATTGGGTAACCCACACAAACGCTCTGAGGAAGAGGTTCTGCACACCCTGGTAGAGCGGCCGGCATATTGAGCGTCACCTGTTACAAAATTGCTAATAACTTGGCAAATTGGGCCCTTGCTATCCAAAACCCGTATAGAGGCCGAGAGAACAGAACCAGTACACATACAGGATGTCCCAGGAGGAATAGTCAATTTCAGGAATATGACGGGAATAATTATTCAAAGCAAAAAAGTCCTATAAATACGGACTCTAAAATGTAAACGTGGGCTCTAAAATGCATACCCGAAGAGCTATGGGCACTTCTTCATCTTCAATACTGTGAAACAAATCTCTTCAAGACATCTCTTCTCCTGATCAAGTGCTCATAGCTCTTAGGTCATGCTGGTTAGAGCTCATGTTTACGAGACAAATTATTTTTTCTTTTTTTGGTTCATAGTACCTCCTCCCAAAACATGGAAAGTAAAGAGCCTGTAGTAGAAGAGATTTGTTTCAGAAGCTGGCTATGCACGGGCGGATTTGTGCGAAGGGCCTCATTCTAGTCTGTGAGTTTTGAGCGAGCCGGTGGCTGACGCGTTACTCGGCCAGAACGGCACTTTCACGTCGGCTACCCCATAATCTTTCTCAAGCGATTTTAAAGAAACTATTCGGTAAAACAATAGTTTTCGTGATAGTTACAATTTTCTGTGACAGCTTCATGATGAAGTGCCTATCATTTCGTTAATGGTCGTAGTTATTGTTTGCATTGAAAAATAGCAGTCGCTACGGATTTGCGTTTGGTGCACATTAGACCACATACTGCTGCGAATGAAATTTAGCCATCATATGGAATTTTTCTTTAGATGTGGGAGGAGGCCTCTATCTATCAACGATCTCGAGAAAATTTGCTGTCGCAGTGTGCCAGCAATAAAGCTAGAATGAAACACTCGTAACAAACCACATATCTCAGAAACGGTTTGAGGTATAGAAACGAGGTTTTGGCAAATGATAGCGCATAAAGAGAAGGCTAAAAGGCGGATTAGTTGTATAAACGAACGCTATATTATTTTACAGGTATTACGTATTACTGTAGTTTACAAAGACTTAAGCGGTCGGCGACTGCCGCAATTTTCTTCCTAGCATCTTCCATACTTTCTCTCTAAGATATATACTTTTCGACTGTGAAAATGTACTGCAACAAATAAAATGCACAACTGCACAACGTATTGCTGTGAAGCACAGTCGCAACTGGTGAAATCTGTCGCCTGTGGCCTATGGCCTTGTGTGTATGCGAGGGAGACTTGCGTCCGCGATAAATCACGAAAATCCGCCGATTTATGCCACACACGAACAGACTCGGCCTGGGGGGGGGGGACTAGATCCGATGGACGGGAAGTGCACGTTAGTAGTAAACGTCGAGCCTAGGTCGGCGGCCGGGTCCACCAGAAATCCTCATGTGTACGGCCAGCTTATCAAAGATGAAGAAGTATTCACAGCTGGCAAGGTATGCGTTTTAGAGCCCATGTTTACTAGAATTTTTGGCTCCGAATGATAATTTCTATCATATCCTGAAAAATGACCACTTCTCCTGGGACATCCTGTATACATGCTGCCTGAGAAAAAAAGTTACGCACGCAGAAGACATGGGCTGCTGTAGCTTGGTAAACGTACACACCATCGTCAGTAAATAATGAGCGCTGCAGTTCTCTGTGACAGATGGGACGGCCACTGGAGCGTGTTTACATAAGGAGTCGAACAACTTTAGATATTGAGTGATCATTGCGAAGGACGTGGAGATAACAGCGACCTCTTGTGTCGAACAGCTCTATCTTCACCTGATAGAGCTCGTAAGGGTTCTAATGCGTAGTGGTGGCTTTTCCACCTTTTCCGAAAGAATTGCAGCTCAAATCGTTCGCGAATTCTCCGATGGTTTGTGCGTGTCCGAAATTTCATTAACATCCAGCCGTGGCTTCCGGTTGCTTTACTTTTTTTTCAGGCGTTGTATTTCACAAAAAAATTCTCTAAGAAACATTTTAACAGAGCATCGCAAATGATTATGACTGAATATGCAAGACTCTCGAACCTCGACGTCATTGAAATACGTCCGCTTTCTTCACTGTAAGAACTGACTGCGGTGTACATAGCCTTACAAACTACTCATAATTATGAAATTACTTTCGCGAGCCAGGTGCACAGTGGCAAGAAACCAGACAAGTATCTCGGAGGAAGGTGGTTAAAATCACCGTCCGAGCATCAAGATTAAGGTTTTCCGTTGGGAGTGAGTTGATTTGAGGGGAAGAGACCAAACAGCGAAGTCATCGGTCTCATCGGATTAGGGAAGGATGGAGAAGGAAGTCGGCCGTGCCCTGTCAAAGGAACCATCGTGGCATTTGCCTGAATCGATTAAGGAAAATCAGAGGACACCTAAATCAGGATGGCCGGACACGGGATTGAACCGTCGTCCTCCCGAATGCGAGACTAGTGTGCAAGATTTTCCGTAATTTCGCTAAATCGCTTAAGGCGAAAGCCGGGATGGTTCTTTGCAAAGGTCACGATCGACCTCCTTCGTTCGTCATCTCTCATCCGAGATAAAGCCCGTGGCTCGTCATCGACGGGACGTTAAAAATTTATCATCCTTTCCCTTAAAACGAAAGCACTATATAATCGTGACGAAATAACGTTAGTACTACACTTAAATACCAGAAACCATGTACAAAGGGCGTTCAAAAAGTTTTGCACTGTCGTCTCTAATTTTTTTATTTTTTGCAGGAGGAGAATGAAATTTTTTGTGAACATACTTGGAAGCCTTAGCTATAAGTTGGTATATAAAAGTATTTTCTTTTATTTACAGATGAGCCATAATGAACCTTGAAGTAGATGTCAGGTTGCGAGAACGATCGGAGATGCAGCTCCTCTTCGAGACCGGCGATGACTCTGCCACGTCGATTCACAGGAAATTGCTCCCTGTTTATGGGGTGGACACAGTGGATCGCAGCAGTATCCAGCGGTGGTTGCAGAGGTTTAAAGAAGGTCATTTCTCTCTGCTGGACAATCCACGATGCGATGGACTATCGACGGCAGTGAGTGACGTGAATAAGGAGACCACTGTGACAGCTTGATGAAATGACTCGTTTGTCATTGGGTAGTGTGGTATCACAGGTACAGTCACTAGGGCACAGAAAAATCTGTGCACGTTGGGTGCCTAGATTATTGACAAGAGAAATGAAAACGACGAGGAAGAACGTGTGCGAGGGTCAAATGAAGACCTTTACTGAAGACCGGAACCAGTGTTTTGACGGCCTCATTACCCAGGATGAAACGTGATTGTTTTTCTCCGATCCTGAGAGCAAAACCCAGTACATGTAGTGGCGTCATCCGGGTTCCCACGGGCCGGCCGAAGTGGCCGTGCGGTTAAAGGCGCTGCAGTCTGGAACCGCAAGACCGCTACGGTCGCAGGTTCGAATCCTGCCGCGGGCCTGGATGTTTGTGATGTCCTTAGGTTAGTTAGGTTTAACTAGTTCTAAGTTCTAGGGGACTAATGACCTCAGCAGTTGAGTCCCATAGTGCTCAGAGCCATTTGAACCATTTTTTTGGGTTCCCACGGAAGAAGAAACCGAGACTTTCATGAACAGCAGGCCGAAAGGTGATGGCCTTCTTCTTCTGGGATCAGTGTGGTGTCATTTTCATTGACTTTTTGGGACCTGGCTCCACAATTAACTGGGACCGTTACTGTTTGTCACTGGACAAGCTGCGACATGCCATCAAGACCTACAGACCACAGCTTCAGGGTCAGTTCATCAGACTACACCATGGCAATGTCAAACACCATGCACCCCTTATGACGCAGGAGAAAATCAGGAAAATGGGCTGGAAAATTGTTCCTCATGCTCCCTATAGTCCAGAACTGGCTCCGTCTGATTTTTACCTCTTTGGTCGTCTGAAGACTCACCTGCGCGTTAAAACATTTGATAGTGAGAAAGACCTTATTTCCTGTGTCAAGCGAAGATATAAATGTCAATCCCCAGAATATTACCAAAGTGCATTTACATCGTGGAAAGAACGTTGGGCCAGATGCGGCACAGCTGATGCAGGCTAAATTGAGTAGGCTCAATGTATAGCTAAATGTTCCAAGTATGTTCATTGTAAGATGGCAAGAACTATGCCCCTTACACGAAGTCATTAAATATCACCTAACTCACGTTGAGCGAACAGTAGGGCTGAACAAAAATGACAGACAAGGCACAATGCATCTTGTAGAGGGTATAGTATGGACGTATTGAAATAATTAATGTCGGGGGATGGTTTTAAAGTAATTCACACGACATCAAAACTTTGTGGAAACGCGTCGATTTACTGGGGCCTAGTTTATCCCACGGAAGTACTCAGAATTGACCGTGGCCGCCGGGGGAGCGGCTAAGGGAAGTGACAATAGGTAGCTTAGGGCGGCTCAAGCTCTGAGAAGGCGGTAACAGGGAGTGGCCTCCAGCCGCCTTAAGATGAGTGACACTGAGCGGGTGGTTGACCCCGACCCCATGCTGGTGTACCGGGAAGCAGACGGAGAACTTGTACGCCAGTTGATAAATGTCCGTCGTTCCGTTTTTTGTGAAACGTGCGAGAAAGCCGCCCAAAGCTACAGTGGAGCGGTCGACAGAGGTCAAAATATGCGTGTTCGTGACTATAGCAACTTCAAGCTGAATTCACGGTCCACAGAGTCTAAAGTAAATCAGGTGAAGAGCGACAGAATGAAATACGCCGGCCTCCGATGGGAACGTAGGACTGAGGAATTTAAAGTACTCTCCTGGGAGTCAGAATTCCGGAAAAATTGGTGTTTGTGCAGACGCTAACCTTGATGGGTGGCCTGGGAGGAGCCAAACAGCAGAAGTTGAGAGGAAGGGAAATTTTGTGGGAATTTGTTCACTTCCCAGAGCAGACATTGGTCGGCGCTGGGAAGCAACGCATAATTAACGCGATTTGCGCTGGAATTGGCGTAAGTGATTTTGCTGGAGGGGAAACCGAGGCAAAGAGCAGACTGGGAGAAGTCTCCGTAGCGATCTTCCATTCCCAGCTTGCCTAGAGTGCGGACGTGGCGTTCTTTACTCAGCTTACCTGAGAAAGTGTGAGCATCTCTGCAGTTTGGGACTTAGCAAATGGAACGATTGAGCTTGGAGATAGAAAGTTTTGGTTCAGCTATGTACTGAGCAAGATAGCTAGGAGTGAATAGACGAGCGCAGCCTTGCAGCACCACGAGGTCGGCCGACGTCCACACAACGACGCCGCTCCGCCACGCTGTATTTGCTGATATTGCGCCCGCTCCGGTCACTGATTAATTTGTTGGATCACATTGGCAAAGTTTCCACGAGGGTTTTACGGGCCCTGTATTGTAGAATTCTGTTCGCACTTCGCATTACGCCTGGGTCAGTCGATAGGAAATACTTTTGAGTTATCGCGCTTTACTCCACGCAAACGCAATTTATTACCACTGCCTGATAGGAGAGTCTCGTAATGTGATGATTGAAGGTCAGGAGTTAAAATAAATTTGTGCTAATCGACTGCATCTGTTTTCAATCAAGTAGTTGGAATCCCAAGTCACTTTCTTAATTAATTTTATGTTCAACATTTGCGTCTGGTGTTCAATAGGTGAATATAACATCAATGTGTGGTGTCACCACCAGACACCTCACTTGCTAGGTGGTAGCCTTTAAAGCGGCCGCGGTCCGTTAGTATACGTCGGACCCGCGTGTCGCCACTGTCAGTGATTGCAGACCGAGCGCCGCCACATGGCAGGTCTAGAGAGACTTCCTAGCACTCGCCCCAGTTGTACAGCCGACTTTGCTAGCGATGGTTCACTGACAAATTACGCTCTCATTTGCCGAGACGATAGTTAGCATAGCCTTCAGCTACGTCATTTGCTACGACCTAGCAAGGCGCCATTATCATTTGCTATTTATCTTTTGATGCATGTACCGTCAAGTGCAATGTTCACCACTTATGGATTAAAGTTAAGTATTCCAGCAGCTTCATACTTTATTTGCTAGTCTCAATTACTTTACCTGTTCCAGACCTCACGCCATCCTGCGTGAGCTTAATCGCGTGCCTTTCGGCTTCCTCCTAGTGGATTGGCTGTCTTGCCAGTCCACAACACAACGTGCACCCTTTTTAATTAAAAGTGATCAATTCTGAATAAATAAATGTCAACACTGCCACCGCAGTTCAATCAGGAGTCACAGGGCCATATTACCTTTTTTGCGTTATCCGATATTGCGGCAGTTTTGCACTCTCTGTTGATCTGTTAGTCAATTAGTTGGGGTGAACACACGCCAAAACCAGCTAAGTGACAGGTGGGGTGTTACATATGGCTGACCCATGACAGGATACGATACTTCGGGATTTGCTAGGAAGTAGTCTTGAAAAAGGAAATTTTTCTGCGTGATCCATTGCTTAGCCTTTTTTAATTGAAAAAAAACGGGTAGCATTAGTTACAATAAGTTACACTGTTTTCTTCATGTGCTGTCCTTTCAAATTGACATTTATAGGTGCCTGTGCATTGTATTCGTGATTTGTTGGAGTACTTATGATGTGCAGTGCCGTAATCAGCCGATGCTGAGCACACAGAACACAATCATTGGTACTAGCCTTTTTGCCTTGATTAGCCATTGTTAATTGAAAAACGGGTAGCATTAGTAACAATAAGTTACATAGTCTTCTTCATGTGCTGTCCTTTCAAATTGACATTTATAGGTGCCTGTGCATTATATTTGTGATTTGTTGGAGTACTTATGATGTGCAGTGCCGTAATCAGCTGATGCTGAGCACACAGAACACAATCATTGGTACTAGCCCTTTTGGGGGAATGCTTCATGAACTGTTTGTCGGGTCACTGCTCACACCCAGTGTATCAATTTGTGTCCTGATATATGTTTTGCGTTATCTAATTTTTGAGTGTAAGGGGTACTTGGGTTTTGAGTTTTCGTGTAACATAAAAGTGCAAATGATAACGAGGGGAAAAGCCAAGACAACGGCAGAATATAATCAGACTGTTACTCGGGAGAACATGGGTGATGGTAGGGAAAGCTCTACCGATGAGCGTGACGAACGCGAGTTGCAACTTCCTGAAACTGCGTCTCACGACTGGTTTAGTCCGCTGAATAGCAAGAACGTTGATTCAGGCAGTGATACTGAGGGCTCGGGGGACGCAGGGAGTACAGGATTAATCCATAAGTATGGAAGATCCAGCCTAAGAAGCCAGAGTGTGTTGGAACAAAACGGTGTCCGACCGTTATCAAACGATTCATTCACAAGTGATCCGACGGAGGCGCGGTGACGGTACTTGTCTAGATATCGAAGGGTACCTCAGAACAGAGGAGAAGAGTCGCATTTTCAACCACAAAAAGACGAGGATCAAAATGCGGCTACTCTCAAAAACATTACGGACCTGTTGCAACAGATGCAAACGGTGAACTTAGAGCAGAACGCCAACCTTAATGCCGAAATTAAAAAGGCGAATTCGGAGCTGAAAGACAACCTTAATGCCGAAATTTAAAAGGCGAATTCGGAGCTGAACTATAAGCTCACAGAAGTTCATAGGGGAGTAAAAGAGGAGGTAAAGAATCTCGGCGTCAAAATAGAGAAAGAGATTGCCATCATCAAACGAACGGCAATTGAAGCCAAATTAATTGCGAAAGGTGCAAGGAAAATAGTGAGAGAAACTCGGGACTCCACGCAAAGCACGGCAAAAGTAGGAAAGGTCATGTTATCAAGGCTACAAAGCCGGATAAAACGTGTTGAAGAAAAGCAACAAGAGCAACGGGACATAGGGCCTAACGAGATGTTGAATTAGGGGGTGGCGATATTAAAAAGAAATTTAGAGGAAGAGGTAAAACGTCTCATTACAGAGACATCAGGAAAGGAGAAGGGTGTAATTACTGCGTCGACAGAACCGTCACTTGGCGGAACACAGATAACCGCTTCACCGTGTGACAAAGTTGACACTGTAAGCAACGGGAGCCACGCCTTGATTCACAGCTCTGAGACAACGACCGAGGTAAATACGGACAGCGCGCAGCTGTCCAGTGAGCACAATTGCTGTCGGATGATTAGATGCACGGAACAACTGTCGAATGTACAGAAGGGGAGAGATGACGATAGCGTGTCGGAACGAATTACTCCACGTCCCGAAGTTCATACGAATCGTAAGAACGGGCGAAATGATAACTGGAATAATGACCGGTTTGACTACAAGCATTTTGTATCAGTCCGAAAGTTCCATCACTACAAGGGCGAAGGTAACAGCTTGCATCCAAAAACTTTTATGGGGCAATTCGAGTTATCTTTGCCCCCACACTGGCCATTGATGTACAAGCTGGATTTTGTGTGCTCCCATATGGAGGGCGCGACCGCTGAGTACATGAGAAATGTAGCGAAGACGAGCGTCTCGTTCGAAGAATTCAAAATTGCCTTCTTGGGCAAGTATTGGTCTGAAGAAACCCAAGAAAGGATCAAAGAAGAAATTATGATGTCCAGAGATATGGAAGGGGCAGGGTACCGGAGTCGGTCAAATTTTTTGAAAATATGGCAAAGAGGAACCAGTACCTAGACAACCCATGTAGCGGTGCGGAAATCATCAGATTATGCTGCATGAAACTTCCCATCTCGTATCAACAATCACTTGCCGATCGTTGTGGTAGCGATACTGAGGTATTTAAGGGCATTTTGGGCGAACTGGAATTCGCATTTCAAGAAGAACAGGCGCAGGTGAAACGCCGACAGCGTGAACAAAATAACAACCGTCGCAATAATGGACCCCAGTGGGATAGTAGGCCAGCACCGAACTACAACGGCCACAATCAAGATAACAGTAATGGAAACTCGAAAAGAAGGTACACGGAAGAAGAGCGACACTCTCCGGTGCAACATAATAAATTACAAAGGACTTGGGGCGGTAATCAGCAATCGGGAAGGAACAGGAATAATGGTTACCTAAATAACAACCAGGAAGAGGTCGAAGTCCGCCCTCCGAAGCCTGGTCCATCCCACCTTAACGGGCAGGATTACGAACGACTAGACCAGAGCGCAGACGTAGTAAATATAGGGTTAGAATAAGGATTTTTGCTAAAGTGTCTTGTTTGTTTGTATATGTACTGATCTTAGTGGTAGAATGTCTCGTTTATATGTGCCTATATTTCGTGTTTTTATTATTAATAATGATGTCTCGCCTCTAGATGTCGAGAAAATGAAGTGCACTAGATTATTTTGTAAAAGCACATGATTAAAGAATGGAAAACAAGTATTTCTGGGCGTACCCTGGAAAAAGATAGATTAGGGACTCTGTAAGTTACAGGAAGGTTCACCGTAATTGTATCTCCGTCATTGGAGAACATATTTAAGATGGCCAGTCCCGTAGGTCGTTACGGGCACGCACCGACGCATCTCGTATGCCCCTGAATACGTAAGAGGTGGACAGCTATGCGCAGTTGCGTGAATTAGCGCACCCAGTGCATGTAAAAAAAAAAAAAAAACCGGATGTAGTCATCTACAGAGCAAACAGCAGCATCAATACACCAGAAATACTTGTTGATACCAAGCTAGTGTAACAACTGAGACTGTGAGCAGTGAGCTATATTTGTGTTGTGCCATTGTGACATTGCTAATCCGAAACATGTTCACAGGCCTTATAAAACCATTCGTGACAAAAGGAGAAAACTGGAAGAAAATAGAGGAGTGGAGAAGTGTCTCAATAGAACACGATGAAGGACGCTATCCAAACTTCCAACAACAACAAAATCTTGGTAAGACTGACACATGTCTAAGTTTGTTGTGTTTTATACATGTTCGCAGGCACAATAAGAGGGACGTCTGCCACATAGGGAATTTTGAAGAAAAAACAAGATTAGAGAAAAAAAGTAGCATATAGTAGATATGTAGTCGGGTTGGCCAACACCGTGTTAGTCGTAGGAATTGGTGGTTAGAAATGGTGATGGGATCCTGTCCAGATAATCTTGATTCCCTCTCCCTTGATTGTGTGTGTGTGTGTGAACGGCTGTGAAGGAAGTTGTCTTGTACATTTTTGTGTTTATGTTTAAAAAAAGTTCCGTTACATTTCTATTTTAATTTATCCTGAAGTTGATTTACAAACAAGTAAAATTATTCCTTTTGTAATGAAATAAGTTCATTGTCTTCAAGCAAATGAAAAAGAAATGTATGGTACTGATGGTTAAACATGAGCACTTTCCATGTACTAAAATTAGTTGTCTTAGTGTGTTAAGGTGGCGTAACTGAGCAAGAGGGAGTTGAAGCTACGACACGTGGCACACCACATACGAGCTGACAAGGAACGAGGACGGCAGCAATGAGGGGAGCACACGGCTGACGACGATGATGGCATGCAGACCACGCCCTGAATCGACGGGGACGGTGGTCAACTCAGCAGCCAAGGAGAGGTGAGATCCAGCACCTCTATGTACAACAAAGAGGTCGGTCTTGGTGTCTGTACGCGGTGCGGATCGGGGGCAGCAATGAAGAGGTCCAAGAAGGTTTCTATATTTGTTGCTCGCCACGTCAGGTGGAGCGACAGCCCAGCTAACCTTTTGTGCCTAATGACACCAACTTTGAGGACCTGAGCTAAAAATAGGCCCTCGTCTGATCACGGTCCCTCCCTTGCCCTAAAGCGTCTATAGAAGGAGCAATGACCTGTGGCTGAGCTGCGAGGGGTCACCGATCATAGATGCACCGATGGGATCTTGGGCCTGTCGGGCAAGATGTCAACAACGAGTTCTTAGGTGAGAGCCATCCTGCCTCAAGAAGATGCGGGTGCCTGTGGCGCCATCTCGGTAATCGACGTTGCTCTCTTCTCAGCCGTTAGCCATCCCTCAACTTGCTAGTCAGAACTAATGTCACTTCCGTTCCTGCAAGAAACTTGGGCTGTGTGTGTGAGTGTGTCATTGTGGAATCAAATGAATAACATGCTCCTCAACGAACTTAAAGTACTCATTTGTTCTGTTTATGAATTATGTCATAAGAAGGTTATGATTTTATAAATGTGACATTTGTTAAAACGTCATATATTTGTTATGCCACGTCTCTTTGTGTTAGAATAAGATTTCATACTTATACCTTGTTACAAATACACAACAGTGGTTGCTCAATACGCAGTGATTCTTGCCATTTTGGTTGTGTTTTATATATATATATATATATAAGGTACTTGTGTGTACACAATCCAGACACTCGACTGGGCCAGACCTTGTAGAATTGTGTAAAGATGACACTTACACCATGCACAATATAAACGTCCAGAGACAGTGAGGCACAAAAAAACCCTTATTTATAAAATGTCAAACGGGCGTTCACATATAATTGAATGAGGGCAACCACTATCAACTTCACAAAACGTTACACGAATATTGTTCATGTATGTTTTTAGTAATTTAAGTTGAGTAGGGATGGATAACTGAGAGTGAATGGACCTTAAGTTATAACTGTGGGACTTGCCATTCAAATGACAAGCACTGAGGCACTTAAACATGTGTATTTGCCCTTTGCGACGTGTGTCCTTGTAATATAATTGTAGTTTTCTTTTGAGTACTCTGACCAATAATTGTCTCAGGAATCGGCAGAGATTAAAGTAAAATTAGACTAAATAATGACCACGAGTTTAACAGTAAATCCAGTCATTGAAGGCAGATACCCTAGGAATGAGTGGGAGTTTGCATCAGAGAGCAGGCAGTGGCAATCAATCGCCCGTAACTAACCACACAAACGGATTAAAATAACAGTTATGGAGATATTAATTTTGTACCACAGATGGTAACACCATAGGAGTCATCACCTGTACTACAAAATTGATTTGAAGAGAGGGGCTATGTAAGATGGCAAGAACTATGCCCCTTACATGAAGTCATTGAAGATCACCTAACTCACCTTGAGCGAACAGTAGGGCTGAACAAAAATGACTGACAAGGCACAATGCATCTTGCAGACGTATGGACGTATTGAAATAATTAATGTCGGGTGATGGTTTTAAAGTAATTCACACGACATCAAAACTTTGTGGAAACACGTCGATTTACTGGAGGCTAGTTTATCCCAGGGAAGTATTCAGAATTGACCGTGGCCGCCAGGGGAATGGCTAAGGGAAGTGACAATAGGTAGCTTAGGGCGGCTCAAGCTCTGAGAAGGCGGTAACGGGGAGTGGCCTCCAGCCGCCTTAAGATGAGTGACACTGAGCGGGTGGTTGACCCCGACCCCATGCTGGTGTACCGGGAAGCAGACGGAGAACTTGTATGGCTGTTGATAAATGTCCATCGTCCCGTTTTCAGTGAAACATGCGAGAAAGCCACCCAAAGCTACAGTGGAGCGGTCGACAGAGGTCAAAATATGCGTGTTCGTGACTATAGCAACTTCACGCTGAATTCACGGTCCGCAGAGTCTGAAGTAAATCAGGTGAAGAGCGACAGAATGAAATACGCCGGCCTCCGATGGGAACGTAGGACCGAGGAATTTAAAGTACTCTCCTGGGAGTCAGAATTCCGGAAAAATTGGTGTTTGTGCAGACGCTAACCTTGATGGGTGGCCTGGGAGGAGCCAAATAGCAGAAGTTGAGAGGAAGGGAAATTTTGTGGGAATTTGTTCACTTCCCAGAGCAGACATTAGTCGGTGCTGGGAAGCGACGCATAATTAACGCGATTTGCGCTGGAATTGGCGTAAGTGATTTTGCTGGAGGGGAAACCGAGGCAAAGAGCAGACTGGGAGAAGTCTCAGTAGCGATCTTCCATTCCCAGCTTGCCTAGAGTGCGGACGTGGCGTTCTTTACTCAGCTTACCTGAGAAAGTGTGAGCATCTCTGCAGTTTGGGACTTAGCAAATGGAACGATTGAGCTTGGAGATAGAAAGTTTTGGTTCAGCTATATACTGAGCAAGATAGCTAGGAGTGAATAGACGAGTGCAGCTTTGCAGCACCATGAGGTCGGCCTACGTCCACACAACGACGCCGCTCCGCCACGCTGTATTCGGTGATATTGCGCCCGCTACGGCCACTGATTAATTTGTTGGATCACATTGGCAAAGTTTCCACGAGGGTTTCACGGGCCATGTATTGTAGAATTCTTCTCGCACTTCGCATTACGCCTGGGTCAGTTGATAGGAATTACTTTTGAGTTATCGCGCTTTACTCCACGCAAACGCAGTTTATTACCACTGCCTGATAGGAGAGTCTCGTAATGTGATGATTGAAGGTCAGGAGTTAAAATAAATTTGTGCTAATCGACTGCATCTGTTTTCAATCAAGTAGTTGGAATCCCAAGTCACTTTCTTAATTAATTTTATGTTCAACATTTGCATCTGGTGTTCAATAGCTGAATATAACATCAATGTGCACCCTTTTTAATTAAAAGTGATCAATTCTGAATAAATTAATGTCAACACTGCCACCGCAGTTCAATCAGGAGTCACAGGGCCATATTACCTTTTTGTGTTATCCGATATTGCGGCAGTTTTGCACTCTCTGTTGATCTGTTAGTCAATTAGTTGGGGTGAACACACGCCAAAACCAGCTAAGTGACGGGTGGGGTGTTACATCACAAAAAAATCATTCTCCTCCTGCAAGAAATAAAAAAATTGGAGACGACTGTGCAAAACTTTTTGAACGCCCTTTGTAATATGCCGGAAATAATCGAATAATATATACTGTCCAGTCACATTAATGTGACGCCTTGTCAAATGCCTGAATAACCACCTTTTGCAGCTCAGACCGCTGAGAGACATACAAGGAAAGAGTGAGTGAGATTCTGGGAGGTATTGACAGGGATGTTGAGACATGTTGACTCCAGAGCTGTGGTCTTGTGCTAGGTTTCTCAGCTGATTATTCGTGGCGCGAACAGCCCGATCGAAGTGGTACCACAGATTTTCGATCGAATTTAAATACGGGGAGTTTGGTGGCCAACAAAGTAGGGTAAACTCATCCTGTTGCTCTTCAAACCACACACGTTCAACTTCACAAACTGCTAATCTCTTGTGACAAATTTATTTTATCAAATTCGCTACGGATTTTAAGAAGTTCACTCGAATGTAAATTAATTTTAAATTAGTGACAAAAATGTTATCTCTTTCTTTTCTTTTTTAATATCTACACATATTACTAAATTAATGTCCCCACTCCGCATCCTGTTTGTATGTGAGGGCTAATCGCATGAATTACTGTAGGAACTCTGCTACGTATTTCACCAATAGATAGACTGATTCACGAGGAATTTGTAATTACAATGCTAATCAATATGTAATATGTATATAGTTATCTGTTTCGTATTTAATTGGCGTATGAGGTGATATTTTGGACCAATGATGGGAGCTACGAGATGGTCAGCTACAGAGGGGCTGGTATCTGGCGGAAAAACGGTGCAATAAACAGGCTCTGCAACTCCACAGTGCAGCCAAGTTTGAACAGAATCTGTACAACTTCTACCACTATCACTAAGAATTATAGATTAAAGTCCCCTGTCATGTTTCCGTGTCTGTACTTGGAGGCTAATCTCAGACACTACTGTAGGGATTTTGATTCGGTTTTCATTAACAGGCCTCGTGGTCGTGCGGTAGCGTTCTCGCTTCCCACGCCCGGGTTCCCGGGTTCGATTCCCGGCGGGGTCAGGGATTTTCTCTGCCTCGTGATGGCTGGGTGTTGTGTGCTGTCCTTAGGTTAGTTAGGTTTAAGTAGTTCTGAGTTCTAGGGGACTTATGACCACAGCAGTTGAGTCCCATAGTGCTCAGAACCATTTGAACCATTTTTTTTTCACTAACAGGCACACTCATTCGTGAGGATACAATGTAATGCCTCTACGCCAGGCAAGTAGCCTAACCCTTGCGATGCCGGACGAGATCCTTACTTCGTCTTCTAAATGTACTTCTAATTCCCTCGACATAACACAAAATCACTTGTTCACTTGTTGCATTACTGCCTTGTTCAATGTCTTGAACTAAATTCAGATCGTAGCTTCAGTTAAAATATCACTATTTGAGAATAAACCGCCGGTCATGCGTATTACAAAATACTATGCCTAAACATATTTATGATATCGTAGTGGTTGAATGGTAGTGAAGCATAGGCCGTTAAAATAGAAGAATAAAAATAGTTTGATTTTTTTTCCGAAAGATCTCTGATCTCTGTTTGCGGAATCCTTATTGATTTTTATAGAGGAGGTTTTCGTTCCCCCCACCCCCCCAATTCCCCCCCCCCCCCCCCCCACCCACCCGGAACGTGATAATTCTTCACAAAACACGTTCCACAATTCTACAACAGATTGATATAACGATATAGGTCTATAATTGTGTGCATGTGAACTACGGCCCTTCTTGAAAACTGGCATGATCCGCTCTTTTTTCCACTCGCTAAGTACCTTTCGCTGCTCTAGCCATCTACGGCAAACTACTGCTGGAAGATAAGCAATTTGTTTCGCATAATCTTTGTAGTATCTTACAGGTATCTCATCTGGACCTGATGCCTTTCCACTACTAAATGATTGTAGTTGCTTTTCCGTTCCGCAATCCGTTATGTCAATATCTGCCATTTCGACGTTCGTGCAATGATTGAAAGGACAGACTGTATTATAATCTTCCGCGGTGAAACAACGTCGGAAGAATGAATTCAGTACTTCGGCCTTCTCTTTGTTATCTTCGGTTCGGCGCCAGTATGGACTCTGAGTGAATGAATAGATGATTTCAAATCGCTTACTTATGTTACGTACAACCACAGCCTCTTAGGGTTTTTACACAGATTAGTTCGCAAAATTTTACTTTGAAAGACATTGAATGCGTCTTCCACTGCTCTCCTTGCGCTGATTTTCACTTAGTTCGGTTTTTGTTTGTCACCTTGGTTTGACTTCTCTTGAACCTGAGAGCAGTTTTCTAACAACGCTATTAAATCACGGTGTCGCGCGCGATAACCGTGCGCCCTAAGGCCCCCCCGTCGGAGGTTCGAGTCCTCCCTCGGGCATGGGTGTGTGTGTTGTCCTTAGCTTAAGTTAGGTTTACAAGTGTGTAAGCCTAGGGACCGATCACCTCAGCAGTTTCGTCCCATACAAACTTACTACAAATTTTCAAAAAATCACGGTGGGTGTTTCCCATCCCTTAAGACACTGCTTGCATCATAACGGTCTAAGACATATTGAAGGATACTTTATAAATTTTTCCTATTTGTGCTCCATATCTTCCCCTCAGGACTGAATATTCGATGCTGGCTACACAGACACTCTGCAATTTGTATCCAGTCAGTGTTGCTTAGCGAAAATAATTTCGTACGTTTCTTAACTGTCTCTCTACAACCCGTGCTCATAGTTGCTATTGTAAGGTGCCAGGATTTGGGCACTTACACGTTAGCTTGTAAAAATTAGTATTAATAATAAAGGGACTGGCAAGGGCATCAGGTCATGACTATTGACTTATGATGAGTATGAGGCACTCTCGAGTAGTATTCCCTGCATGTCTGCATGATTAAGTTACTTGCTTAAAGCGTTGATGAAAAGTGTCGAAGTTAAGAATTCTAGAATATAAAGTTTGTAGTTGGCCGTCCCCCCATGAACCATGGACCTTGCCGTTGGTGGGGAGGCTTGCGTGCCTCAGCGATACAGATAGCCGTACCGTAGGTGCAACCACAACGGAGGGGTATCTGTTGAGAGGCCAGACAAACGTGTGGTTCCTGAAGAGGGGCAGCAGCCTTTTCAGTAGTTGCAGGGGCAACAGTCTGGATGATTGACTGATATGGCCTTGTAACACTAACCAAAACGGCCTTGCTGTGCTGGTACTGCGAACGGTTGAAAGCAAGGGGAAACTACAGCCGTAATTTTCCCCGAGGGCATGCAGCTTTACTGTATGGTTAATGATGATGGCGTCCTCTTGGGGAAAATATTCCGGAGGTAAAATAGTCCCCCATTCGGATCTCCGGGCGGGGACTACTCAAGAGGACGTCGTTATGAGGAGAAAGAAAACTGGCGTGGAACGTCAAATCGGCAGGTAGGTTAGAAAATTTAAAAAGGGAAAAGGATAGGTTAAAGTTAGATATAGTGGGAATTAGTGAAGTTCGATGGCAGGAGGTTCAAATGGTTCAAATGGCTCTGAGCACTATGGGACTTAACATCTATGGTCATCAATCCCCTAGAACTTCGAACTACTTAAACCCAACTAACCTAAGGACATCACACAACACCCAGTCATCACGAGGCAGAGAAAATCCCTGACCCCCCCGGGAATCGAACCCGGGAACCCGGGCGCGGGAAGCGAGAACACTACCGCACGACCACGAGCTGCGGTCGGTGGCAGGAGGAACAAGACTTTTGGTCAGGCGAATACAGGGTTATAAATACAAAGTCAAATAGGGGTAATGCAGGAGCAGGTTTAATAATGAATAAAAAAATAGGAATGCGGGTAAGCTACTACAAACAGCATAGTGAACGCATTATTGTGGACAAGATAGACACGAAGCCCACGCCTACTACAGTAGTACAAGTTTATATGCCAACTAGCTCTGCAGATGACGAAGAAATGCAAGAAATGTACGATGAAATAAAAAAAAATTATTCAGATAGTTCGACAGAGCACTGAAAGACCTGAGTCGAAACAAGGCCCCCGGAGTAGACAACATTCCATTAGAACTACTGACGGCCTTGGGAGAGCCAGTCCTGACAAAACTCTACCATGTGGTGAGCAAGATGTATGAGACAGGCAAAATACCCTAAGACTTCAAGAAGAATATAATAATCCCAAAGACAGCAGGTGTTGACAGATGTGAAAATTACCGAACTATCAGTTTAATAAGTCACGGTTGCAAAATGCTAACGCGAATTCTTTACAGACGAATGGAAAAACTAGTAGAAGCCGACCTTGGGGAAGATCGGTTTGGATTCCGTAGAAATATTGGAACACGTGAGGAAATACTGACCCTACGGCTTATCTTAGAAGCTAGATTAAGGAAAGGCAAACGTACGTTTCTAGCATTTGTAGACTTAGAGAAAGCTTTTGACAATGTTGACTGGAATACTCTCTTTCAAATTCTGAAGGTGGCAGGGGTAAAATACAGCGAGAGAAAGGCTATTTACAATTTGTATAGAAACCAAATGGCAGTTATAAGAGTCGAGGGGCACGAAAGGGAAGCAGTGGTTGGGAAAGGAGTGAGACAGGGTTGTAGCCTCTCCCCGATGTTATTCAATCTGTATATTGAGCAAGCAGTAAAGGAAACAAAAGAAAAATTCGGTGTAGGTATTAAAATCAATGGAGAAGAAATAAAAACTTTGAGGTTCGCCGATGACATTGTAATTCTGTTAGAGACAGCAAAGGACTTGGAAGAGCAGTTGAACGGAATGGATGGTGTCTTGAAGGGAGGATATAAGATGAACATCAACAAAAGCAAAACGAGGATAATGGAATGTAGTCGAATTAAGTCGGATGATGTTGAGGGTATTAGATTAGGAAATGAGACACTTAAAGTAGTAAAGGAGTTTTGCTATTTGGGGAGCAAAATAAATGGTGATGGTCGAAGTAGAGAGGATATAAAATGTAGACTGGCAATGGCAAGGAAAGCGTTTCTGAAGAAGAGAAATTTGTTAACATCGGGTATTGATTTAAGTGTCAGGAAGTCGTTTCTGAAAATATTTGTATGGAGTGTAGCCATGTATGGAAGTGAAACATGGACGATAAATAGTTTAGACGTGAAGAGAATAGCAGCTTTCGAAATGTGGAGCTACAGAAGAATGCTGAAGATTAGATGGGTAGATCACACAACTAATGAGGAGGTGTTGAATAGGATTGGGGAGACGAGAAATTTGTGCACAACTTGACTAGAAGAAGGGATCGGTTTGTAGGACATGTTCTGAGGCATCAAGGGATCACCAATTTAGTATTGAAGGGCGGCGTGGAGGGTAAAAATCGGAGAGGGAGACCAAGAGATCAATACACCAAGCAGATTCAGAAGGATGTAGGTTGCAGTAGGTACTGGGAGATGAAGAAGCTTGCACAGGATAGAGTAGCATGGAGAGCTGCATCAAACCAGTCTCAGGACTGAAGACCACAACAACAACAGTTGGCCGTAGCTAGCGGGGCCGCCGTGGCCGGTCACCAGAAACGTGGGAAGGCCGGCCTTTGGAGCCACCTGCGCTGGGCAGCACTTGGCGAAGACGGGAGTTTTGTTTGCCTAGGGGCAATATGACCGACACTAATGGTGATCCTCTATATTATCCTTTCATTAGTACGTTCACTCAGACATTTCGTTTGTGATTTGTGAGGTTGTATCATTTAATGTGAATTGTGAGTCAAGAGCAATCTAGCAGTTGGCGCAAAGACAATGTGCCTCTGGCTACAGTTATCTCTGCCAAGGTCAATTAGTGAATTTATTACAGTCTGGGCCAGAATAAAGAACAGCATCGGTGATTTATCTGAATGTCAGCAGTCTCAACAGCTTTTCGTTGCCGGTTATTGCTTGCTTGGTTATATACGAGACACACAGTGTCACAGATATTTTTGCGACCAATATGAGTGGGGTTCGTTATGTGACAAATTACGTAATGGCAATCAATTCGTGTAGCTCATCTGCAAGAAACAAACGACAGTACGAACAAGGCCAACGAAAAGTCCTTATTTATTTGTTCATTTATTTATTGTTCCGTGGGACCAAATTAAGGAGAAGTCTCCATGGTCATGGAAAGAGTCAATACATGAAATTACAACACGATAGTAGAAACAGATAAAATGAAATATAAAAAAACATATTCAGGCGACAAGTCGTAAGTTTAAATAAAGAAAATCAACAATGTAACACTGGAATTTGCTTAATTTTTTAGCTCTTCCAGGAGATCCTCGACAGAATAGAAGGAGTGAGCCATGAGGAAACTCTTCAGTTTAGACTTAAAAGAGTTTGGGCTACTGCTAAGATTTTTGAGTTCTTGTGGCAGCTTATTGAAAATGGATGCAGCAGAATACTGCACTCCTTTCTGCACAAGAGTCAAGAAAGTGCATTCTACATGCAGATTTGATTTCTGTCTAGTATTAACTGAGTGAAAGCTGATAACTCTTGGGAATAGGCTAATATTGCTAACAACAAACGACATTAAAGAAAATATATGCTGTGAGGGCAATGTCAGAATTCCCAGACTACTGAATAGGGGTCGACAAGAGGTTCTCGAACTTACACCACATATAGCTCGAACAGCTCGTTTTTGAGACAAAAATACCCTTTTTGAATCAGAAGAATTACCCCAAAAAATAATACCATCCGACATAAGCGTATGAAAATATGTGAAGTAGACTACTTTTCGTGTTGAATTGTCACTTATTTCAGATACTAATGGTAAATAAAGCAGCATTTAGTTTCTGAACCAGATCCTGAACATGGGCTTTCCACAACAGCTTACTATCTATCCGAACGCCTAGGAACTTGAACTGTTCCGTCTCGCTTATAACATGCCCATTCTGTCTGATCAAAATATCGGTTCTTGTTGAATTGTGAGTTAGAAACTGTAAAAACTGAGTCTTTCATGAACTACATTATTTGTTACTGTTTCAATATTACACACAACATCCTTCACTACCAAGCTGGTGTCATCAGCAAACAGAAATATTTTTGAATCACCTGTATTACTAGAAGGCATATAATTTATATAAATAAGAAACAGCAGTGGCCCCAGCACCAACCCTTGTGGAACGCCCCACTTAACAGTGCCCAATTGGGACTGAACATCAATACCACTCTCAATATTGCGGAGAATTACTTTTTGCTTTCTGTTCTTAAAGCAAGAGGCGAACCAATTGTAAGCTACTCCCCTTACTCCATAATGGTCCAACTTCTGCAGTAATATTTTGTGGTCAACACTGTCAAAAGCCTTCGTTAAATCAAAGAAAACACCTAGCGTTCGCAACCTTTTATTTAATCTGTCCGAAACCTCACAGAGAAAAGAGAATATAGCATTTTCAGTTGTTAAACCATTTCTAAAACCAAACTGAACATTTGACAGCAAATTATGTGAATTTAAATGCTCCAGTAACCTTGCATATACAACCTTCTCGATAACTTTAGCAAACACCGATGGCATAGAAATAGGTCTAAAATTGTCAACATTATCAATGTCTCCCTTTTTATAAAGTGGCTTCACTTCCGAGTACTTTACTCGGTCAGGAAACCGACCACTCCTAAAGGAAAAGTTACAGATATGGCTAAGTACTGGGCTAACATACATAGAACAGTACTTCAGTATTCTGCTACATACGCCGTCATAGCCATGAGAGTTCTTGGTCTTTAGTGATTTAATTACTAACTCAATCCCCCTCTTGTCAGTATCATGGAGGAGCATTTCAGGTAACAGTCTCGGAACACTTTTTTTCTAAGGGCGCTATATGACTCCCTGTTGGGACTAGGTTTCTATTTAGTTCACCTGCTATATTCAGAAAGTGATTATTAAATACTGTACATATATGCAACTTATCAGTAACACGGACATTCCCACTACACACTGATTCTATATCCTCGACCTCTCTCCGCAGACCAGCCACTTCCTTTACGACTGACCATATGGTTTTAATTTTATCCTGAGACTTAGCTATTCTGTCTGCATACCACATACTTTTTGCCTTCCTAATAACATTTTTAAGCACCTTACAATACTGTTGGTAATGAGCTGCTGCATTTAGACTTGAGTGTTTCTAACGTTTTGATATAATTGCTACTTTGTTCTATAAGATATTCTTATCCCTCTAGTCAACCACCCAGGCTGCCTGTTTGTGCTAGTACCCTGTTTTGAACGTTCTAACGGAAAGCAACTTTCAAAGAGCACGAGAAAAGTCTATTGTATCAGCGCTATAAACATCTTGCCACTCTTGTTCCTTGATAAGGTTTACAAAGGCCTCTACAGCAACTGGATCAGCTTTCCTAAAAAGTTGATAACTATATTTAACATGTGTTGCAACACAAAAATGTTTTAGGGTTAAAATTTGTGCATCATGATCTGAAAGGCCATTCAACTTTTTGCTAACAGAATGCCCTTCTAGTAATGAGGAATGAACAAAAATGTTGTCTATGGTTGTTCTACTGTTCCCTTGCACTCTCGTTGGAAAAAATACGGTTTGCATAAGATTATATGAATTAAGGAGGTCTACCAGCATCCTTTTCCTTGCACAATCACTTATACAATTAATATTGAAGTCACCACATATAACTAACTTTTTGTATTTCCTATAAAGTGAACCAAGAACCTCCTCTAGCTTTAGCAAAAATGTTGTGAAATCGGAGTCTGGGGATCTATAAATAACAACAGTTAGAAGTTTAGCTTCATTAAATTTAACCACACCTGCACAACATCCAAACACCTTTTCAGTACAGTACTTTGAAACATCAATTGACTCAAATGGGATGCCGTTTTTCACATACATGGCTACTCCCCCACACCGCAAAGAGCTCCTAGAAAAGCTGCCAGCCAACCTGTATCCTGGCAAAGGAAGCCTCTGAATTATCTCCTCATTTAAGAAGTGTTCAGATATACTAATAATGTCAGAGTCAACATCTAAGAGCAGTTCATTAACTCTATCTCTAATACCTTGAATATTTTGATGAAATATACTAATTCCCTCATTACTCGGATACCTAAGCATTGTCAAAAGCGGTTCCTTTGTTAGAGAGACTTCCCTTAAGCAGGAATACCTATCAGCTGACTTCAATCTAAAAAAGGTGCAGCTCTAACACCCACTACTGCAGGAATTTTCCCATGAGTGACCCCAACACCCCCACCAACACCCCCACCGACACCAATGAAATGTGACCCATGCCTTCTGTCATCAGCGCACCCCCAAGTCTCATGTTATTACCCCTGACGGCTGTATTAAGATGAGGCCGATCGTGACGCTGAAACAGTTCCACGAAATGCACATTCGTGTTGTCAGTCTGAGTGGCTATCTTTTCCAGGTCACCACCTATGTCATACTCCCCATCCCTATCAATACTATTACCAGCCACACCCACAATCACTACCTGATCCTCTTTAGTAAAATCCCTACATAACCCCCCAATGTTAACAGCCACGAGCCAATCCTGCTTTAGGCTTCACAATGCTGGTGACCTGGTACTCACTCCCCAACACTTCCTGCAACTGCTGGCCTACACCTCTGCCACGAGAACTACCTAACAGCAGAACCTTCTTCTTCCTCTTCGACTTTACAACTGTCCTAGCCACCGTAACTTCTGAAGTCTGCTGCATACTTCCTACATCTACAGCTGCTAGAGATTCCTCTCCACTAGACTCTGACAGTTGGTCATATGTATTGCAAACACCAATAGTAAAACTATCTGAAAATCTCCTTCTCCTAGCAGATCTCTTGCCAACAGCCAGCTCCCATTCCCCAACCTCCTTCTCCCTCCTCATCCTATCTAGCTCCTCCTGTGCGTTTTTCAACTGCACCTGAAGGGCACAGATCTTACCCTCCTGCTCCTCTATCAACTTACTCTTGCTACATAACCTGCAGTTCCAGGAGAGGATCTCACCAGAATGCCCACTGGCTTAGCCACTGCATTCCCCCCAGTGAAAATACTTCAGATAAGTCTCACACCGCAATCCAATACTCACGAACCTACGGCAAAGCCCACACTTCTCACTCATAGTAAAATTTTACAGAAGAAAACTATTTTACCTAAGTTCCGCTACTACAATAAGAAAATGTTAAAAACCTGACAACAATAATCACAAACTTACTCTACAAGGGAAGTAACTACTATTATTAACAGTATTAATCAACAACAAATGAGAATATAACAAAAGACTAATACAGAAAGAGAATCAAACGTCTAATGACACAGTAACGAAACTGAAAACAGTTCCCAAAAGGTTCTTCTGAAATTATTTCACCAGAAAACACCAAGAACACCAGCTGAAGACTACTAAAGTTCCTAAATAAACCACTACACACACACAATTAATTAGTGCTTAGCTTTCGATGCGCCGCTACAGCTGTAACTGGTCAGCGCAGAATGTAAACACAGGTAAGAGGTTAAGTTGTTCGATACGAAACACAAATATCAGGTCACAACACAAGAAAGGCAGAGGTGAATGAAGAAACCACTAATAAGTCACTTATATAGTAAATATTATCACAAAACCCGTTAAAATATGTATCTGAAACCTAAAAATATATAAAAACTTATAGAGCGATCTCACATGCAGTCACTAGCTTATGACGTCACACCAAAGCAGTCCAACGACTTTCATGATATCACCGATGCAAATTACAGGACATGCTGTAAAATTCTGTGTACTGCCATCGCATCAATAGTAAACTGTATCATACATTTGCCTTATAATTTCTTTTGTCAGAGAACAGCGCTGTCATTTGTGCCTTTTCCATAGCGAACAATCATACTTTCAATTTTTCGGTTTTCTTTGCAGTATCTTCAACCAGATCCGCACTCAGTAGTAATGGCTCAAAAGCAAAAGCTCGCAGTTTGGTAAGGCAAAGGAATATTCTGCTAATCATGATTGTTAACTGGAGAGAACAACTGCTCCTACGATATCAATGGCTAGATAAATGTGAATGGATTGGTTTCATGGATGATGTATTTGGGTATCCTACACTTAGATCATACAATAATATCATCGAAGTACAGATTTCATTCATATAATTATTACACTGAATCATCGCTGACATTATTGAACGTTAAAGTCCATCAGAAACGTATCACTAAATATGGTAGTCTCGTTGGATAAGATTCACAATTAGGTCCATCAGCCATTATTACGAACAGAACAATCAAACAGAAATGTAGTCTCCTCGTACGATAACAATACAATTTTTTTTGTTTTCATTATGGAGTGACACTTATGTCACAATTACTCGATACTCTACTTGTTAGCCTTCTGAAAGTTAGCTTTCATTACTTTCTAACAACAATTAAATTCCCATTTCCTTAGTGAAAATAGTGACTCTTCCATTTAAAAATGTGTGTTTGGTCCTATTAAACTTTTGTTTCAGCGCTGTTACAGTCATTGTTTAAGTGTTGTGGGTTGGCAGGAGAGCCAACACTGGGTACTAGAGGAAGCAGAAAGGCACGCGTTTTAGCTCACGCAGGCTAGCGTGAGGTCTGGAACAGGACAAGGAAATTAGAATTTAGAAAAACGGGCGTAGCTGGTGGAATACTTAACTTTAATCCATTAATGATGAGCGTCGCTCTTGACTGTACATGATTCAGTATCAACAGTAACTGGTAATGGCGCCTTGCTAGGTCGTAGCAAATGACGTAGCTGAAGGCTATGCTAAACTATCGTCTCGGCAAATGAGAACGTAAGTAGGCAGTGAACCATTGCTAGCAAAGTCGGTTGTACAACTGCGGCGAGTGCTAGGAAGTCTCTCTAGACCGGCCGTGTGGCGGCGCTCGGTCTGCAATCACTGATAGTGGCGACACGCGGGTCCGACGTATACTATCGGACCACGGCAGATTTAAAGGCTACCACCTAGCAAGTGTGGTGTCTGGCGGTGACACCACATTCCTCCCCCGCTAATCGGCGTATTGTTGTGGCATAAGGCTTCCGCCCGCCGTGGGGAAGACCCCATGTTGACGTATGCGACGAGGTGGGAAGCCTAACAGCAGGCGAGGCTGTGCCACCCGCACCCTGCCATTCAGACCGCGGGGAGCTAGGAAACGCCCGAAAACCTGCTCCACGGTGCACGCCAACATGCAGTGTATGCGCCCGCAGAGAGACAGGAGGTGTCGAGGGGTCGACCTCCATCAGGCTGGAGCACCCGACGGGCGAAGACGACATATGATCCGGAGCGGGCAAGAGTTCCATGTCGGAGGACAACTGGTCACGGGAAGCGATCGGCGGCGCGTGACCCCAGGAGACGCCCGGCGGTTGCAGCGACGCGTCCACTGTGGGCGTCGCCGGCAGGAGAATAGGCGGCGGCGGCGGCGGCGCGTCGCCATGGGGCAAAATGGAAGGCATCGTCGGGAACACCTGGGGCTGAGACGAGCCAGTAGGTGGGTCCCCAGGGCGCTGACCGGACGGCACCGTCGCTGAAAGCAGATGGGGAGCGGCAGATCCCGTGCGACGACAGAGGCGTAGCTGATTGAGATACCGGCGCACCTCACCAGAGGCCCCCAAAACCAAATACATAGCGCGGCCGAGGCAGCGAAGAATGCGCCCTTCGAGCCAACGCCGTGAACCTCGACAGTGGCGGTAGTAGACAACGTCGCCTGGGGCAAAAGCAGGTGTCTACCGAGCACAGTAACTTGATGCGGCGGATGTAGCAAAGCCATCATCAAGGTTCGATGAAGGCGACCGTGGAGCAACTCAGCCGGCGAGCGACCATCTCGGGGCTGAGAGCGATATGAGGACAAAAAGAGCAATAACGCGTTCTCCCGAGAATGCGACTCTTGCAACTTCAACATCTGTGACTTGAAAGTCCTGACCAATCGTTCAGCGGCACCGTTTGACTGTGGCGAAAACGGCGCAGACGTCAGATGTTGAATACCATTGGCCTTGCAGAATGACTGAAAATCTGTGGACATGAAGTGTGGGCCATTGTGGGAAACAATAGTCTGTGGAAGACCTTCGATGCAAAAGATAGCGGATAACGCTTGGATGGTGGCAGATGACGTCGTGGAAGACATCCGGACAACAAAAGCAAAATTACTGAATGAATCTACCACAACCAACTATCGAGCATTCCAGAATGGACCAGCAAAATCGATGTGTAAGCGTTGCCAAGGGGAAGTGGCTTTTGACCTAGCAAGGAATTTCCGCAGTGGTGCTGAATGTTGTTCGGCACACACCATGCAAGAAGAGCACATATTCGTAATCGCGGCATCGATTCCGAACCAAGTACAGTGCTGACGAGCAAGTTGTTTCGTTCTCACTATACCCCAATGTCCTTGGTGGAGAAGCTGTAAGACACAGGACTGTAACGAACGTGGGACCACGACCCTGCACTGATCATTATCAGAACGCAACAGCAAAACACCACGTCGTACAAAAAGTCTCTCCTGGTGAGCAAAAAATCGGCGAACCAACGAATCCCCGATCCGTGACTTTGACAAGGGCCATTGCGTAGCAACAAAACGCAGAACGGTAGCAAGGACAGGGTCGGCAGCTGTGTCTGTAGCTACACGACGAAAATCAATCGGAAACGATTCGACCACGTCATCGGTTTCCGAATCAATGAACATGCAAGGAAGTTCAGAGGAATTGAATGCTCTATCCTCAGCAACAGGCAAATGGGACAACACATCGGCGTTTCCGTGCTTAGCAGTGGACCAATACAAGATATCGTAGCGGTACAGCGAGAGGAAAATAGACCAGCGAATGAATTTCTGCGCTGTACGTGGAGGTACAGGCTTGGTCGGATGAAAAAGCGATGTCAAAGGTTTGTGGTCTGTGATGATGGTAAAGTGACGACCAGACAAGAAATCATGAAACTTTTTAACACCAAATACTGGAGCCAATGCTTCTTTCTCGATCTGTGAATAATTTCTTTGCGCAGACGAGAGCAATTTGGACACAAAGGCAATAGGGCGATCGTGCGATCCATCTTTGTGCGCAAGCACAGCACCGATCCCGAAATCCGATGCATCCACAATCAACAAAAGGGGCTTCTGGGGATCGAATGGCGTAAGGCAAGTATTGGAAAGCAACGCCGATTTCAACTGGCGAAAGGCGCGTTCATATTCCGTCGTCCAGACAAACGGAACACCTTTACGGCGTAAGCGATGAAGCGGAGCTGAAATGGAAGAGGCATGCGGCACATACTTATAATAATAGTTGATTTTTCCCAGCACACTCTGTAGCTGCTTCAAATTCTGCGGCGAAGGCAAGTCTTGTATGGCACGGAGGTGCTCGGGACTGGGATGTATGCCTCGGGCATTGAGTACATGTCCCAGGTATGGCAAGTCACGAGCAAAGAACAAACATTTGTCCTTCCGCAAGCGAAGACCATTTTGTCGCAAGACCTGTAATAATGTTCTGAGATTAGCTAAATGTTCTTCTTCCGTCTTTCCAGAGATCACAATATCGTCCAGATAGTTTGCTGCAGTAGGGACCGACGCACAAACAGTTTGTAGATAGTGCTGAAACAATGCAGGGGCGGATGCACACCCGAATGGCAGTCGTTTGAATCGATACAAACCAAGATGCGTGTTAACCACCAAAACGCGCTGGGATTCTTCATCCACCTGTATTTGTAAGGACGCATCTGCTAGGTTAAACCTCGAAAAATATTTACCCGGGCACAGTTTGTCAAAAAGATCTTCCGGGTGGGGTAAAGGAAAATTTGCAGGCACTAGTTGTGGATTCGCTGTTGCCTTGAAGTCCACACGAAGTCTCAATTTTCCGGAAGGTTTTGGCAAAATTACGATGGGTGATGCCCAGAGAGAAGCCTGCACACGTTCAATTACACCTTGTGATTCCAAATCGTGTAATGTTTTTGCGACCTCATCATGCAATGCGTGGGGAGCATTGCGCGCTCTGAAAAATTTCGGTTGCGCGTCTACTTTCAGTTCCAAATGTGCTTAATAGTTCTTAGCGCAACCAAGGCCCAGTGCAAAAATGTCTTCAAATTCTTCACATAGACGAGAAACACTGTCTGAAGGCACAGTCCGGTTCACTGATAGGACCTGATTTACTATAGACAAGTTAAACAACTGAAATAAATCGAAACCAAACAAGTTCACTGCAGAAGAAGAACGAAGGACGTAAAATGACACAAGTTTTGTTTGTCCTTTGTACGTTGCAAGAACGCTGCACTGTCCTAACACAGGGATATCTTGACCTGAATAACTAGTTAACTTAACGTTTGCGGCACGCAACGGAGGTGTGCCCAGCAGTTTGTAAGTGTCTTGATTGATCAGTGAAACTGCAGCCCCGGTATCGAGCTGGAATGGTATCACTTTGCCGTTAATGTCCAAGTCCACAAAAAGTTTATTGTCCTGCTGACGACAAGAGCAACTGTCTCGTGCAACGTGAACTGACACTGGTACAAAATCACTTGCGACTTGACGGGAGTTCCGGCGATGTCGACGTACACTATTTGTGGGACGAACACAGTCACTGTTAGAGAGAGTGGCACTGGGCGGAGTGGCATGAACTATATGAATTTCCCTGGGGGAAGTTTCGCGAGCTTGAGTATCCTTGGTTCGATTCCGATTCCGGCGCGAAGCAAAGGGCCTGGAATGGTTTTGAGCTTCCGATCTGAGCTTTTTCTGGTAAACACTTTGAACATGTCCTTTTTTATTACAGTAAAAGCAAATATCGTGGCGTGACGGGCAATTCTTACACGGATGTCTAGTAGCACACCGCGGGCATGATTTTAGCACTGCATTTGCTTGTCGGCGTGGTACACGAGGCTGAGAGCCTGGCGGCAGGGGCGCGGCCGGGCGCGAGGACTGTTTACTGTTCTGTGCAGCTCGCCCAGCGGGCCGGTTAACCTGACACACGGGTGGCGGAGTTTCAAATGATTCCTGAGCAAAGTCAAGTGTGTCCTGCCGATCCAATATGTCCATCACTTGTTGAAGGGAGGGATTGACTAGTTTCAAAATCTGTTCCCGTATACGATCATCAGATACGTTCTGTGCAATTGTATCACGTACCATAGTATCTGAATAAGGGAGTCCACATTGACACTCAAAAGCACAATCCCTATTAAGGCCTTGCAAGGTTGCAACCCACTCCCTATTAGTCTGACCTGCCGTACATTTTGTACGAAAGAAGGTATACCATCTGGTAACTACATTGACTGAGTCTTTGAAATATGCATCTAACGCAGACAAAATTTCTTCGTAGGCCAGAGTTGATACGTCGCGTCGGGGAAGTAATTTGACTATCACACGGTACGTGGTCACCCCGACAGAAGATAACAAAAAAGGCTGCCGCTCGATACCTTGAATTCTCTAGGCGGCGAGATGGAGTCCAAATTGGCGTGACCACTCCGTCCAGCTTTCCAGTGCAGCATCAAAAGGACGAAAAGGTGGCGCAACTGCATTGTGTGGCTGCGTTAGCGGTGGAGCGGCGGCTGCCACGTCGTGTTGCATCGCACGTTGACCCTGGATGAGCTGTCAAAGGGCATCCAGTAAGGCTTGCGTCTGCTGATTCTGTAAGCGATAAAATTCGGACAGTACATCTCGAGATGGTGGCGAAGTCATTACACAAGTAAATCAGGGCAGTATAGTTACGAACGCGGTATTGTCTCGTCGCCAATGTTGTGGGTTGGCAGGAGAGCCAACACCGGGTACTAGAGGAAGCCGAAAGGCATGCATTTTAGCTCACGCAGGCTGGCGTGAGGTCTGCAACAGGACAAGGAAATTAGAATTTAGAAAAACGGACGTAGCTGGTGGAATACTTAACTTTAATCCATTAATGATGAGTGTCGCTCTTGACTGTACATGATTCAGTATCAATAGTAACTGGTAATGGCGCCTTGCTAGGTCGTAGCAAATGATGTAGCTGAAGCCTATGCTAACTATCGTCTCGGCAAATGAGAGCGTATTTTGTCAGTGAACCATCGCTAGCAAAGTCGGTTGTACAACTGCGGTGAGTGCTAGGTCTCTCTAGACCGGCCGTGTGGCGGCTCTCGGTCTGCAATCGCTGATAGTGGCGACACGCGGGTCTGACGTATACTAACGGACCGCGGCCGATTTAAAGGCTACCACCTAGCAAGTGTGGTGTCTGGCGGTGACACCACAGTAAGATAACTTGTTTTGTTTATATGTACGGTAATTTACAGTTTCCGGAAGGAGGCGGGCTGTTAACAGCCATTTTGGCTCTTTTTAATCTTTCACTAAAGTAACTAAAATAAGAAATTTTTTCGACTGCTGCTTATGTACCCATAAGGTATACGCTGTTAAACGAAACAACTGTTTGCGTAGAGACCGAGGCATCTGGGTGGGAAGCAGAGAACCTGAGATCGATTCCCAGTTGCATTCCGTAGTTCTTTTTTCAATTTGTATATTTTTCCGTTTCGTTTTAGGTCTAGCGACTAGCCAAATATGAGCCAGATCAGTTGTCCGCGTCTGTATAATGCTGACTTTGCTGTTAGTGCTTTGTTCCAGGTCTGATATTGGACGCATACCTTCAGCACATACGTTAGTTAAATTCAGAACTTGCTTCCATGTTCATTCGTAATGATCACACACATGTGTTTCACGGAGTGAATATTGAGTAAATTTTTTTTGTTTTTATGAAACAAGTGTCGCTTGTACTGGCTTACCATTGCGAAAAATTTTCAGGTCTTTCAGCAAATCGATGACTTCCAGCGAATTATCTGTAACTTCTGTTTTCAATTCTAATGATCGTAGTTGTAATTCAGGTTCCCATGTGGCTTTTCAGGGTGAACTTGTATTTCCATGTAGTTCCGACTTTCACGTGGATTTCAGTAAAGACTTCCCACTAGGAGACTGGTTAATCGAACAGATTTCAAATCACTGAGTAGAGCAAATACTCAATGTGTATTCAAATTTGTGGGTATCATGCTTTACCGATTTTACTGCGTTTTACGGCTTGGTCCTGGATCTATTGTTAGTCCACGTGAACCAAACAAATTGCATCATACTCAGCTCTCTAAGCAGAACGAATACCAATATGTCTGACAATGTTTGGATACATTGGGATTTATTAAAATCATTGACTTTTATCATATATAGTGGACTTTGATTTCTGTTCTTTGAAACTTTCCTGTTCGATCGTGGCGCCTGAGTAATTTCACGCTGAGTAATTTCTCCAGTAACGTTCTGTCGTACGCTCCAATTTCGAACGACCTCGTCTTCGCCGGCCGCGGTGGTCTCGCGGTTAAGGCGCTCGGTCCGGAACCGCGCGGCTGCTACAGTCGCAGGTTCGAATCCTGCCTCGGGCATGGATGTGGGTGATGTCCTTAGGTTAGTTAGGTTTAAGTAGTTCTAAGTTCTAGGGGACTGATGACCACAGATGTTAAGTCCCATAGTGCTCAGAGCCATTTTTGACCTCGTCTTCAATGGGACATTAAACCTTAACGTTCCTTCGTATTTTAAGACAAGATTAGTAGAGAAGGTGGAGAAGATCTTAAATAGAATAGCGCGTTTCGTCATGGATTCATTAAAATAGCGTGAAAGCGTTATGGAGATGCTCATTTGCCAGTGGCAAACGCTGTCAGAAATCCGCTGTGTGGAACGGAGAGCTTTTCTTTTAAAATTGCGAGATCGTACTTTCCGAGATTAGTTGCGCAGTATATTCTTTCCCGTTACATATATGTCATGAAATGACCACGACGAGATAATTAAAGGAATTACATCTCGTACTGACGTTTACAGACATTCGCTCTTCCAACACACCATTCATGAATGAAACTGGAAAGTGGGGGGGGGGGGGGGGAGTGATAACGCTACCGATAATACCCTACGCTACATACTGTAATGTCGCTGTCGGAGTAAAAACATAGATGCAGATCTATTGACTCCACGTGTAAGTAATCATGATGGAAGCAAATGGTTTCATTTTCAGACTAATGATATTAAAAGTAACTGCCACCAAATAGTATTTTGGGAAGTGAAAATGAAAGATCCACGACCATACGACGACACGTCTGGAACACAGACAAATGAAAGAACCCGGCACACCACAGCTGTGGAGACGGTCC
Organism: Schistocerca serialis cubense; assembly: GCF_023864345.2. NCBI lineage: Eukaryota > Metazoa > Arthropoda > Insecta > Orthoptera > Acrididae > Schistocerca > Schistocerca serialis. The sequence goes on from NC_064640.1 coordinate 9,422,626, forward strand.
GAGAAGATTCTACCCAGATAGCAAAATATTGGCGGCAGCGCGGTTGGCGTCGGAGCCAAGTGAATTGTTCCAGTAGGAAAGTGTAAAAATCGATAAAGTGCTTGCCACCATTCCAGTTAAGATACAATAGCATGTGGATAAAATGCCGTATCCGTGATAAGAACGGATGTCGGAGTCACTGCAGTTGGAGTCGTGTACTAAATAAGGGCCAACACCAATCTCGTCAATCTCCACAGCAGACCCACATTCCAGAAGGTGTTCATTCGTATCAGGTTGATGGCATAATTGATAGTGTGCCATACGTATGGAACGCTGTCTCTGGCGATTCATATATTTGTGGTTGACTACCAAATACTAGGCCGCTCTGGCGTCTGAGTCTAGGAGAGCGCCATACACTGAACGCCAGGCCACCGACCATGTAACTGCGAGAAGACAGCTTTCAATCGGATTTCGGGGACGGACTCACATCATTCGGCAATATATGTCAACGGCCCTCTGCAGCTGCTCAAACGGCTGGTCGGTGTTGACGTATCTGAAGTCCACAAAAAACTCCTGCAGGGGAGATAGCGTCGGGGAAATATGCGCCACTGCAACTGGTGATTTGTGAGAGGTAGGGGCCAGTTCTTCGATCAGAGTTCCCATGAAGTTGCGCTAGCGGCGAGTCCACATGTTCATCATCGTGGTGATATACAGTATAAAGCAGCTGCTCCGACCCACACTCTGGCCATTGCGAGACCACCCTCTATGATAGGGAGGGTGAGCTTATCGTATTGCACATTGATAATCGTTCCCTCACTGGTGAAGTAACAAAAGGCGCTTGTAGAGTGCGCGCTATTGTCTTCAGCATTGGGAGGACCATGTGCCGATGGAGTATCCCAGACAAATGACAGACCTTGTCATAAGCCACCTGCTGCACCATGTTCAATGACTGCAGCAAGTGGCTGGAGACATCTGTATGTATGCCTTGTAGGAGACGAGTATAGGTAACGTGTGCTGTCCACTGACTGTCGCGCATAACGATGACCCCCAAACATTGGATTGTATCCTGAAGTGGGTGTGGTATCAAGCTCCATTCTGGGAGGCATCTGCCGATGACCATCGCTCCGCACTTTTCCAAGTTCACACAGCTTCCAGCTGGGGCACAGTGTTGGTCAATCCAGTCTAGTGATCTTTGGACTTCATCTGGCATATGCACTAACAATATCAGATCGTCCACGTATGTGTGACAGACAGAGGTATGATCTCTCAGCGTAAGTCCCAGAAGCCAGCATCATTGTCCACGTAACAGAGGCTCCATGGCAATGGCACGCATAACCACCAAGAGGGGGCAACCTCGCCTCAAAGGGCAGGCGACAGTGATTGTGCCCACTCTACATCCATTGATCGTAACCTGCAGAAAGCACATGACGGTATTAATGAAGGTCTGGGGGAAGTCCAGCTGCCTCAACACCTTCTCAAGATAGTCATAGTGTACCTTATGGAAACCATGTTAAGAATTCACAGACACCAAGACGCCACACATGCAACATGCATCTGCAAGAGCCATGAAATCACGGTAATCACTGAATGCTGTCTGCATGTTGTTATTATCACTGATACACGTCTGGTCCATAGAAACGGCTTGGGGCAGGTCACTCCGAATGTGGGCAGCCAGAATCATCGTAAGGCTCTAGAAATCACTGTTGAGCAGAATAAGAGGCCAGTAATGGTCAACTCTCCTTCCAGCAGAGGGCGTGGGGACCAACGTAAGGATACCATCGACAAAGGCAAGTGGCATTTGCACTGCAGGGGTCATCAGTTCTTGATACATTGTAACTCATCGGGGCATCAAAACATCATGAAATATACAGTATAACTCTATCAGGAGATCATCTGGTCTCGACAATTTGTTGCTCTCCTCTTTGTGGAGAGTTCCAGCGACGTCCTCCGCTGTTAGGGGATCCGTGAGAGTCAGCTCCACATTTTCGTCGAGGGCCTGAGGCAGCAAGTGGACTTCATTTGTCTCCGGAGCGCCATGATCTCCTGTGGCATAGAACCGCTGTTATGATCCAAGGAGGTGTTGGCGATATCCTTTTGGTCCGGTGAATTTATTTATTGATTTATTTATTATTTATAATTACAGGCTATTATCTGGAACGCTAAAACAGGCCTTTCCTTGGATACTTATAAGTTATGTCTTAATATTTATTTCTGATAATTAATTTTTAAAAAAAGGAAACAGAGGAAAAACTAAAACTACTGCAAAACTACGTTAAAATCTATAACCAATTACTCAGCTACTAATCTACTACAAACACTATAAAATTTGTTCTCTGTTTGTTCATCTGTTTGGTGCGTTTAACTTGTATGTGGTTCGTACTTCCATTTGATTGCCTTTCTTTGACCAGTAAAAGGCACCCCTTTTCCTAATTTCCAAGTCCAGAGGACATATTCCTAGAATTACTAACAAAGCATCCTTTGGGGTAGTGCGGTAGGCGCCAATTAATCTTGGTAGCACTAGCACTAGCAATGCGGTCTATGAGCCAAGACTCTCGCACCATATCCTACGACTGATGCTAGGATAGACTGGTGATATACCCCGATTGTCTTCAATAGAAGCCAGAATTGCCTATTTGCAATGGTTATTATTTTATTCATCACGATGGTACCCTTTTTCTTGCTTCCCCTATATGATGTGCAAAGTTACGAGATTCGTCCAGAAATATCCCTTGACAGGGGTATCTGTTGAGAGGCCAGACAAACGTGTGGTTCCTGAAGAGGGGCAGCAGCCTTTTCAGTAGTTGCAGGGGCAACAGTCTGGATGATTGGCTGATCTGGCCTTGTAACACTAGCCAAAACGGCCTTGCTGTGCTGGTACTGCGAACGGCTGAAAGCAAGGGGAAACTACAGCCGTAATTTTTCCCGAGGGCATGTAGCTTTACTGTGTGGTTAAATGATGATGGCATCCTCTTGGGTAAAATATTCCGGAGGTAAAATAGTCCCCCATTCTGATCTCCGGGTGGGGACTACTCAAGAGGACGTCGTTATCAGGGGAAAGAAAACTGGCGTTCTATGGATCAGAACGTGGAATGTCAGATCCCTTAATCGGGCAGGGAGGTAAGAAAATTTAAAAAGGGAAATGTATAGTTTAAAGTTAGATATAGTGGGAATTAGCGAAGTTCGGTGGCAGGAGGAACAAGACTTATGGTCAGGTGAATACAGGGTTATAAATACAAAATCAAATAGGGGTAATGCAGGAGTAGGTTTAATAATGAATAAAAAAAATAGGAGTGCGGGTAAGCTACTACAAACAGCACAGTGAACGCATTATTGTGGCCAAGATAGACACGAAGCCCACGCCTCCTACAGTAGTACAAGTTTATATGCCAACTAGCTCTGCAGATGACGAAGAAATTGAAGAAATGTATGATGAGATAAAAGAAATTATTCAGATAGTGAAGGGAGACTGGAATTCGATACTAGGAAAAGGAAGAGAAGGAAACGTAGTAGGTGAATATGGATTGGGGGTACGAAATGAAAGAGGAAGCTACCTGGTAGAATTTTGCACAGAACATAACTTAATCATAGCTAACACTTGGTTCAAGAATCGGGAAACGAGGTTGTATACGTGGAAGAAGCCTGGAGATACTAGAAGGTATCAGATTATATAAAGGTAAGACAGAGATTTAAGAACCAGGTTTTAAATTGTAAGACTTTTCCAGGGGCAGATGTGGACTCTGACCACAATCTATTGGTTATGAACTGTAGATTAAAACTAAAGAAACGGCAAAAAGGTGGGAAATTGAGGAGATGGTACCTGGATAAACTGACTAAACCAGAGGTTGTACAGACTTTCAGGAAGAGCATAAGGGAACAATTGACAAGAATGGGGGAAAGAAATCTAGTAGAAGAAGAATGGGTAGCTTTGAGGGATGAAGTAGTGAAGGCAGCAGAGGATCAAGTAGGTAAAAAGATGAGGACTAGTAGAAATCCTTGGGAAACAGAAGAAATATTGAATTTAATCGATGAAATGAGAAAATATAAAAATGCAGTAAATGAAGCAGGCAAAAAGAAATACAAACGTCTCAAAAAGGAGATCGACAGGAAGCGCAAAATGGCTAAGCAGGGATGGCTAGTGGACAAATATAAAGATGTAGAGGCTTATCTCACTAGAGCGAAAATAGATAATGCCTACAGGAAAATTAAAGAGACCTTCGGAGAAAAGAGAACCACTTGTATGAATATCAAGAGCTCAGATGGAAATCCAGTTCTAAGCAAAGAAGGGAAAGCAGAAAGGTGAAAGGAGTATATAGAGGGTCTATACAATTGCGATGTACACTCCTGGAAATTGAAATAAGAACACCGTGAATTCATTGTCCCAGGAAGGGGAAACTTTATTGACACATTCCTGGGGTCAGATACATCACATGATCACACTGACAGAACCACAGGCACATAGACACAGGCAACAGAGCATGCACAATGTCGGCACTAGTACAGTGTATATCCACCTTTCGCAGCAATGGAGGCTGCTATTCAACCATGAAGACGATCGTAGAGATGCTGGATGTAGTCCTGTGGAACGGCTTGCCATGCCATTTCCACCTGGCGCCTCAGTTGGACCAGCGTTCGTGCTAGACGTGCAGACCGCGTGAGACGACGCTTCATCCAGTCCCAAACATGCTCAATGGGGGACAGATCCGGATATCTTGCTGGCCAGGGTAGTTGACTTACACCTTCTAGAGCACGTTGGGTGGCACGGGATACATGCGGACGTACATTGTCCTGTTGGAACAGCAAGTTCCCTTGCCGGTCTATGAATGGTAGAACGATGGGTTCGATGACGGTTTGGATGTACCGTGCACTATTCAGTGTCCCCTCGACGAACACCAGTGGTGTATGGCCAGTGTAGGAGATCGCTCCCCACACCATGATGCCGGGTGTTGGCCCTGTGTGCCTCGGTCGTATGCAGTCCTGATTGTGGCGCTCACCTGCACGGCGCCAAACACGCATACGACCATCATTGGCACCAAGGCAGAAGCGACTCTCATCGCTGAAGACGACACGTCTCCATTCGTCCCTCCATTCACGCCTGTCGCGACACCACTGGAGGCGGGCTGCACGATGTTGGGGCGTGAGCGGAAGACGGCCTAACGGTGTGCGGGACCGTAGCCCAGCTTCATGGAGACGGTTGCGAATGGTCCTCGCCGATACCCCAGGAGCAACAGTGTCCCTAATTTGCTGGGAAGTGGCGGTGCGGTCCCCTACGGCACTGCGTAGGATCCTACGGTCTTGGCGTGCATCCGTGCGTCGCTGCGGTCCGGTCCCAGGTCGACGGGCACGTGCACCTTCCGCCGACCACTGGCGACAACATCGATGTACTGTGGAGACCTCACGCCCCACGTGTTGAGCAATTCGGCGGTACGTCCACCAGGCCTCCCGCATGCCCACTATACGCCCTCGCTCAAAGTCCGTCAACTGCACATACGGTTCACTTCCACGCTGTCGCGGCATGCTACCAGTGTTAAAGACTGCGATGGAGCTCCGTATGCCACGGCAAACTGGCTGACACTGACGGCGGCGGTGCACAAATGCTGCGCAGCTAGCGCCATTCGACGGCCAACACCGTGGTTCCTGGTGTGTCCGCTGTGCCGTGCGTGTGATCATTGCTTGTACAGCCCTCTCGCAGTGTCCGGAGCAAGTATGGTGGGTCTGACACACCGGTGTCAATGTGTTCTTTTTTCCATTTCCAGGAGTGTACTTGAGGACAATATTATGGAAATGGAAGAGGATGTTGATGAAGATCAAATGGGAGATACGATACTGCGTGAAGAGTTTGACAGAGCACTGAAAGACCTGAGTCGAAAAAAGGCTCCAGGAGTAGACAACATTCCGTTAGAACTACTGACACCCTTGGGAGAGCGAGTCATGACAAAACTCTACGATCTGGTGAGCAAGATATATGAGACAGGTGAAATACCCTCAGACCTCAAGAAGAATATAGTAATTCCAATCCCAAAGAAAGCAGGTGTTGACAGATATGAAAATTACCGAACTATCAGTTTAATAAGTCACGGCTGCAAAATACTAACGCGAATTCTTTACAGACGAATGGAAAGACCTGTAGCAGGCGACCTCGGGGAAGATCAGTTTGGATTCCATAGAAATATTGGAACACGTGAGGCAATACTGACCCTACGACTTATCATAGAAGCTAGATTAAGGAAAGGCAAATCTACGTTTCTAGCTTTTGACAATGTTGACTAGAATACTCCTTTCAAATTCTGAAGGTGGCAGGGGTAAAATACAGGGAGCGAAAGGCTATTTACAATTTTTACAGAAACCAGATGGCAGTTATAAGAGTCGAGGGGCATGAAAGGGAAGCAGTGGTTGGGAAGGGAGTGAGGCAGGGTTGTATTCTCTCCCCGAAGTTATTCAATCTGTACATTGAGCAGGAAGTAACGGAAATAAAAGAAAAATTCGAGTAGGTATTAAAATTCATAGAGAAGAAATAAAAACTTTAAGGTTCGCCGATGACATTCAAATTCTGTCAGAGACAGCAAAGGACTTGGAAGAACAGTTGAACGGAATGCACAGTATCTCGAAAGGAGAGTATAAGATGAACATCAACAGAAGCAAAACGAGGATAATGGAATGTAGTCGAATTAATTCGGATGATGCTGAGGGAATTACATTAGGAAATGAGACACTTATAGTAGAAAAGGAGATTTGCTATTAGGGGAGCAAAATAACTGTTGATGGTCGAAGTAGAGAGGATATAAAATGTAGACTGGCAATGGCAAGGGAAGCGTTTCTGAAGAAGAGAAATTTGTTAACATCGTGTATAGATTTAAGTGTCAGGAAGTCGTTTCTGAAAGTATTTGCAAGGAGTGTAGCCATGTATGGAAGTGAAACATGGACGATAAATAGTTTGGATAGGAGGAGAATAGAAGCTTTCGAAATGTGGTGCTACAGAAGAATGCTGAAGATTAGATGGGTAGATCACATAACTAATGAGGAGGTATTGAATAGAATTGGGGAGAAGAGGAGTTTGTGGCACAACTTGACTAAAAGAATGGATCGGTTGGTAGGACATGTTCTGAGGCATCAAGGGATCACCAATTTAGTACGAGCGGGCAGCGTGGAGGATAGAAATCGTAGAGTGAGACCAAGAGATGAATACGCTAAGCAGATTCAGAAGGATGTAGGCTGCAGTACGCACTGGGAGATGAAGCAGTTTGCACAGGATAGAGTAGCATGGAGAGCTGCATCAAACCAGTCTCAGCACTGAAGACCACAACAACAACACATCTCGTTATTGCGCTTCTCCTAATCGTTACATCATTTAATTTTATTTTAGAGTTTATTATTAGGTTCCCTTTCAGCAGGAGTTACTTTGTTTTATGAGCTGCTAGTGACGATTTAACATTTCGACACCAGCTCTAAAGTTCTTTGTCTTCTATAATTCTTCTGGAGTCACCACATACAACGGACAGCACGTCATCTGCAAATGCCACCAGTCCGCTTATGTTACCGTTGTCACGTAACGTCAGTAGTATGGGCTCCAATGTTACATCCCAAAATTCTGGATCACACACTGATCTATGTTGACAGCCTTTTGTTATTGTCTTCGTTATTTTCTTTTCTGGGCATGTTAAATAGGCATGTCGGCCGTGGCAATAATCTCTCACGCAATTATACAGCGCTTCTGGACACTCCAAGTCGCTAAGGCGACCAAAGAACGATGACCACCATAGGCTATCGAAAGCGCCAGCAATATCAATTATTATAGCTAGAGTGTACATAGAATTTGTATCTGTCGCTAGCGAAATCGTCTTATTAACTGCGTATTCAGTTGACTTGCCTCTCCTAAATCCATACTGGTGAGGGCTCATCCCGTGTAGCAGTCTGTGATCTTGTAATCTTTTTCAAAATAGTTTTTCAAATATCTTGCTGAGAACGTTCAAAAGACAAATTGGTCTACGTGATTTGGGTATCATTGGATGCTTATCTTGCCCTTTGCTAATTATTACTTCTTCAGCGTTCTTCCACGGTGCAGGGACCCTTCCTTGCAAGAGACACTCATTCTACAGATCGCACAAGTAACTATCTAATTTCTTCAACTTTTGTAGTCCTGTCTTCCTCAGCTGCGTGTAATAGTACGATATATTGATAATTTTTACTTTTGGGCCCTCTAACTGCAACTGAATCGTCCACGAAACCTGTCACTGAATATGCCTTACAGAGAATAAAGGTGAAACACGTATGGCACGAAAATTGTGTTTCATTCGGTTGCTGTTAGACGGTCCAAGAGTAAAAATTATCAATATACCGCAATTATCTAATTGGTCACATATGGCTTGTATTACTTCCGCAGGGATCCTGTCCAGTCCTGGAGATTTTTTCTTTTTCAGTCTTAAAATTATTTGCCTGATTTCTTCTTGTGTGAAGGGATACACAGGTTTATTGTTCCTATATTCTTCCCATAACATTTCTCATAACCCAGGCTAATCATCCTTCTCGCTTTCTTCCCCATCGTCAGGAACGTGTTTCCATTAGCAGGGCAGCTGACTGTTCCCACCTTCCTGTTACCGTCCCATCATTCCTTTTAAGCGTGGATAAGACTGTTGGACATCGTACTTTCTCGCAGACGGTACACCCCAGGGGTCGGTTTCTAAGCTAGCCTCCACAAATGGCTTCCATTTTTCCAGTTCTGTTTTCCACAACTCTTTCTCAAAACGTTGTTTAAAACACTTACATCTATGCAGCCTTCGGACTCTTTCTTCTTTGGTCAAGTTGCTCTGGTACAGCTTCCTGGCTCTTCTTGTTTCTCCATCGCCTCGGGCCTGATGGGCCGCCGGGCGCTGGCCATCCAGCATGTCCGGCTCTTCGATATCTGCCACTTTCACGGATAATCTGATTCATGGCCAGAGGCTCACCCCCAACCTGGTCCTGATTATGCACACGCAAAAGTGCACTGTCGAGACGGCGTCGTGTAAGTGTAGTGTTCTTCGCTTGCAATCGCTAAACATCAGCCTCACGTCCTCGCGGCGACGGTCAGGTGGATATCTCCCGTAGTAACATAAAATGATATTCCATTGCAAAAACATAACCTCTCGACTGCAGTGCGTCATCGCGTGCTGCAGAGCAGGTTTTGAGCAATCGAGCCGCCACTGGATCGTGGAAGAGACCGTCATATGTCACTGCTCACAGTTCCTCCACGTGTCCACTATCTTCTGCCGACATTCTGGATCCTTGAGGAGCGCAACATAAATCTCCGACGATCTCTGCTCAGCCACACCTTCTGTCTCGAGAGGTACATCGTCCGTAGGTAGGCATCGTAATCAGTAAAGCCTGTCGTCCACATAGATTCAAGCATCTCTATCGTGAGTCCCTGGGAGATGTAGATCCTGTCAAGGCGACTCGCCGAATGTCTGGTAATGTATGTGTATCCCTGTCTGTCACTGTGAATACTCCACCAAGTATCGATGACGTCAAGATCTTGCACCAGCTTTTGCAGTTCCTGGCATATGATGAAGTGTGGCATTTGATCCTATGGTGACAGGACACAAATTAAGTCGCTTCCTAGGATTTTGTGAATGTAGCGTCACTCGGATAAGGGCGGGACCTCTTCCCCATCAATGCTCGAATGGCCATTCCTAGGGCGACATCTTCTCCTTTCCCAGCGGCAGGTGCATGGTTCGACGTTGCATACGACTTGATCTAAGATGTCTTTGGTTGACCGTAGTAAACTATGATGGCATGTCATCTCATTATGATCAAATACGATGGGACACTTTTAGTAAGGTCGGTGTGCACCCGGCGCATCCCTCTCAGAACTGGTAAAGTGTGCCCATTTTTTCCGCCGTATGGCTTATCACAGTGCTATAGGTAGAGGTCTGCGCAGATGCGGATATCCGCGGATATATCCGCGGTATTTGTTACTTGGCGGGTAAAATCGCGACCAGCGTGGATATACGCGGGTCATCTGCGGATAACGAGCAAGGCATCTGCCCAGTACGTATGTTACAATGTCAGTTGAAAACTTCAAGTCTGTTTGAAACGTCCCCTTAGAAAAATTATACATGACTGTGCTTAAACTGACACACAATATTTTTAGCGCAACGCAATCTGACTTTCAAAAATCCCTACAAAAAAATGGCCCTGACTAACATTAACCTATACGTTTCACAAATCGCTTACCTCACAAAAATCTTGGTTACTCGAACTACTGCAATACAGCGAGCGCCACTACTGTCAGCTAAATAAAAGATTCAAACTACGGAAGGCACTAACTACTGATAGGAATAGTTAGCAAATGAAAGATTGTAATAGAGAACAAACAATGTATTTACCTTAATATCATCAAAAGTCATAATATATATAGCAGTTCATGACATCCAGTCTTACAAATTTCAAAACTCCGCCATTTCTTTCCCCACATCCACCACTGCTGGCGGCTCACCTCCAACTGCGCAACGCTATGTGCTGTTAACAGCCAACTGCCCAACGCTACAATGGCAGACAACAGTGCAAACTAGCCACAGACTGCACACAGCACAGCCAGTGATTTTCATACAGAGCGCTACGTAACGTTGCCAATAAGAAAACATAAACAGCCTACTTACATAGCCCCCATGCTCCCCACAAAAAATTTTACAAATTGTTTTGGGCACTGGCCAATACAGATTTGAAAAATTTTTTCATAATTACAGTAAGAAAGATATCAAATGCACACACTTATTAATACAATTTTGGTCAAAAGCTAAAATTTTCTCACAGTCCATAAAGACAGTCCTGTTCATTCATCATAGTAAAACTGCCGTTTCTTTGCTCAAAGTCTGAGCAGTAAAAGACAATGCACAAGGAAGTAGTGGATTTCCATGCAGTCTTGAAGAAGTAGTGTTGTCCTTCCAACAGAAAGACAATGCTGACTCTTGACATGCAGACAGGTAATGGGTCAGAACAGAGCAAACCCACAGCAGAGTCATTCGAAGTTTTGAAGAATATTGGTAGGTAGGTCATCACAGAGTAGACCCACTGTAGTCCTGGTAGAGATTACGGTATTGGTGGGCCACCAGAGGTGCAGACCCACTGCAGTCCTTGTAGAAATAATGGTACTGGTGAGTCAGCAAAGGTGTAGACCCACTGTAGACCTTGTAGAGATGGCCAGCAGCCATCTGTTGTGACTGTGCAGGTGCACAATCACCATTGAAGAGTCTTGCGGATAATATAACAAGTCCATAACCACCGCTTATGTACTCACAACGTTTTTTTGGAATTGTCCTTAGAACCAGCAATGCTGTTATCCAGTCCCTTGCTGAATTATTAACACACATGCAAACACTAACAGTCCCTACTTCTCACATAATGTCCATATACTATGACCAACAGAAAAGTGTACAGTGAAATGGAACTTACATGTTAATAATATGATGAACTGGTGTCAATTACAATTTTATAACATAAGAATACAATTACAAAGGTACAAAATACATCATTAAAGAACATAACAATACAGGTAACTCTGTAGTAGTACAAGCTTTACAAAAGAATAGAAATAAACAGATACATCAGTGTTACAGGAATTATGACATAAGTACATACATAAAGATCAGAATAACTTTTGAAACATCGCCTTCACATATGAGCAACAAAACAGAATAAATAATGTCTAAACATCTTTTCAAAGTAAATAACATATTATCAGAAAAATTCTACAATGTAACTCTCATCAGATAAACACATAAAGACAGGAAGAACACAAATACACAAGAGTACACAAACACATAGCGGAGTAACAGAAAGGGAAAGGACAGGGTTTGTTTTACTGCAGTATCTTGCAAAAAAAGCTTTCTTTACTTCTTGGAGATCTCCCTTCGTTCTTCATCATTTCAAAAGTGCTATCTATACCTGCTTTCTGTACTTTTTTCATAAAACTTCTCAATGCATTTCTTCCAATTCATCGCAACTCATTCTCTTATACAGTCTACCCCCTCTTAAGCTAACTTAAATCTACTGAGCTCAGATGCTAAACTAAGGGACGAGGCAATGCAGCAGCATAAAACAATTAATACAAACAGCAATGAAAAAAATGGAAATTGTCAAAGCAAGCTGCAGTAAATCTAAATTACCAAGCAATGCAATATTACAACTAATATGAGCCAATGTGCAGCAACAAGAAAAATAAATCAGTAGTAAAACGAGCTTAACAGAGTAATACAAAGTGAAATTTAGTAGCACTATGCCTGGCAAACAGCAGGAGCAAATGCAATAACTTATATCTAAACATGACAAAGCTCAATCAGAAAAAATATTACACTAAAGATGGCCGTGTCTAATACCTATGTCACATCTTAATACTAGAGTCATGCATCAGATAAGTTACTGTAGCAGACAAGTTATCAAATCGTTTAAAAAATTATTTTTGCAGTTCCTGTGACGGTAAATGTCTATTTGTGCTCTCTTTTCTAAGAAAGTACATCATAAATGTATTCTTTCCTGGGTCTGTAGACAGAAAATAGTAATATTAGTACATCTATTAAATTTTATAATAAACAATGCTGCAGTGCAGCTAGAAACTAGATATTAAACGAAATGAGCAAATATATATAGCCTATTTAGAGCAATGCATGAAACGTCATTCACTAGGCAAATGGCGTCTCTAAAGGCAAAAGAATCTCTCAACTAGAAAGACAATAAATGTAAAATGTTTCTCATAATTTCATTAGGCATTTCAGTAAATATCATAAATTAAGAGCTCCACAGTGTAATAATATGTTTTCAAGTTTGAGTGTGTCGTATTTGCGATGCTTTCTACAAAGAAATGTCAATAGCGTGGATAATGGCCTCCCTTTTTTTTTTTTACCTGTGCATCTGAAAAGGCACACACTAATGGCTTTTTCTCCAGGTGTCTGACACAGCTGGCCGCTCAAGACGCATTAAGTCAAGGTCACTCGGCTTTCTTACCGAAATATTTACGACACCAGTTTGCAATACTGTGACAGTCTCATATAAAAATTTCACAGTTCGAGAATTTGCGTTGCAAATCTGTAGAAACAAAATCCTATAAATATAACAGTGTCCAAAAAATATTCGTCAGCATTGTGATACATTCACGCATTTAGACACATTTCATAACTCTTAAAGTACGATTCTTGGTTTCCAACATCCTTTTTCACAGGTCAGTGTCCCTAACCACTACTCATTATTCCTTACCTTATTACACATATACATATTAGTCGACACTTCTTCAATATTTCATCATAATAAATACGTAGCATAATCAAATTCCTCATATAGCATCAGCTTATTGATCATAAACATACCGCAACAGCGTAATACACATCGTCATCATAACATCATAAAACCTCAGCCAAATCTCAAAAAAGGCATAGCTTTCTGCAATAATGTCAACAAATAAAAAAAATTCTCTGCTCATTTCAAGAGTGTCATCTACCTCCAACGTACTTGAAAAATCATGACCCCATACCAAATACATCATTCAAAGCTCTCATAGTATCACAATGGTTCCGAAAAAATATGAACAGTTCACAAATTACAGACAAAATACAATTTCATAAGTGTGAAGTAATCCAACTGTGCAATTGCGTAAACATGTCACTGATGTAGTAAAAAAAATGTTTGTCTCTCTCAGTTAAATGATCAGATAGCTGTGTAATTTATGTGTTAGAGAAATATGGTACCGATGTGTAAAGTTGTATAAGCAAATACCACATTAGCTAGGGCTCCTTGTGCTTGCCAAACACATGGTACACAAAGTAAGCGTGTACCCCCTGAGGATTAATGTAATTATACCCTCAGGTGTTACAGATTACAGCAATGGAATGAAATGTATCACGGAAAACCTTTGTAATTCAAAAATCTTGAAAAATAAATGGTTCAAGTACAAAGTTAATCACTCAAATGCGTGTCCTGTAGCGCTAAATCTGCGTCTTGTTGTAAGATAATTCTGCGGAAGTGTCGTAGTTATCGTCCTCTGTAAGCAAAGTTCTGCTGAAGTCAATGTACTTACCTCGTAATAAACGAAGTGAATTGCTTGGCGTATAGATATCTTAGTTATTACGCTTATTGCCGTGATGAAGGAAGTACTGTGCTGTAACGTATTGTTGTGCTACGGAAAAGGCTGTCTCATTGTAGCTATACCACAAAAGTTACTACTAAAACATGTTTTACTTTCCAGAATAATTCAGAAAAACTGTGCAGATATAAAACAGAAACACTGCAAAAGCAACATTGTAAATTGTCACTCATTAGTAGCGTCGTGATAAAATCGTGTAGTTGTCGAATAAACTAACCACTGTGTCATCTGGTACCTCACAGAAAGTACTTTAAATCCAGAATGTATCTTCAAGTAAACCAAAATGTTGCAGTAAAATCTCGTTAGCAGTACTGTTATATGTTCTAAGTATGTAAGCCTGATAGTCGTTAGGTAATCGTGCAACTAACAAGCAAGAATGTACACACACAATAACACCGTGTCCTCTGTTCACTATAACAATGCATTTGTAATTTCTGTTTAAATAAGTTCTCTTGGTTTTTGACTGGATACTTAACTTCAAACCTTGTTGCATGTTTACAGATTCTAAGTGTGACAACGCGTACTAGTAGCGGGAAGTGAAAAATTTTATGGCAAAGACTAAGTTAAAAAGCAGATTATTTTTCACTAAACGGTTTTACATGTGAAATGTGGTGCAATCTTTTACCCATTCTAGTGCACAGAGGTTCAACTTCAACGCAATTATCATGTGGTTTATGGTAAATCGGTAAAGAATGCTCAAATTTTTCTCAAGGTTAGCGTCTATGCTATTTTTCTCTGAGCCAGCCGGCGCACGCGGCTTCCTGTGGTGCGAGTCATTGTCTGTCTCTTTCTTGGCGCGCGTCGGTATTGGGATTAGGAGACCTAACTTCTACAAATTCACCTTGCCGAGAAGGCCCTGCCCTGTTTAAATCCCGCCAGCTCTGATGCAATTCAGGTCTCTCGTTACGAATATATCGTCTGTCGTCATGTCAGCAGATTCCGTAGTTTCTTCCTTGTCCGTCACGTGGTGGAGAATTTCTCCCTGAATCGTAACTGTGCGCCGAACTGTTGCGTCTGAAGTTATTCTGTCTCCCCTGATAATAATTGTTTTGGTTCCCATATTGTCTGTTTCCATGGTTATCTCTATCATATTCATTACTACGGAAATGCGATCTCTCTCTGTATCTATTACTCTGCCAGTGGTTGTCATACGAGTGGTGTCTGTTTTGGTCACGATTTGTGTTGTGAGAATAGCCTTGTCGTGTCCAGTTATTATTTCTTTCATCGCGGAATTGCGGCTGATGTGACCTGTAATTGTTGTGTTCCTGTTTTCGCGTTCCGCGATTGTCAGTGTCAATTTCTAATTATTGTAAGAGTCCCTGAAAAGCTTCAATGTCGTCTCTGCAACCTCCTGCCAAAATAATACGTCGTAAATGTTCAGGTAATTTGATTAAGCAAATGCGGATGAGTTCTGAGGGGCTGTATGGGTTTGAAATATATTGATTCTTATGCAACATGTCTTCAAAATATTTGACAAGACTGGAAAATTCAGATTGTTCAAAGTGTTTCATCATCATGATGCTATGTTTTACTCGGTCTTGTGTAGCTTGAGACCAATATGCTGAGAGGAAGGCATGGTACAATTCTCCTTCACTGTGACAATCGTGAATGACCGATCGCATTCTTACAGCTGGTTCATTCTCTAAATAGCCACACATAAATTCTAATCTGTGCTCTAATGACCAGTTGGGGGGGGGGGGGGGGGAACAATGAGAGAATTGATGAAGCCACGCTTGTGGATGAATGTCGTTGCCAGAATTCTTAAATGTTTTGAATTTAGGTGTAGTAATGCACAGCTTATAGTCAAAATCATCATGTCGGCGAGTCGCATGTCGGTCATTGTTAGGTCGTTTCGGCGGTTCCATCTCAAAATTCGGTGTACCTTGCCAATTTCTTTCGTAATTTCCGAAGTGCCCTGTGTTATTATTTTGTGGCTGTTCCGTATTTCTATGTCCCTCTTCCCGTATTGGAGCGCGAGTGTCCTCTGAAATACGTAATTCTGTGTCAGCTGATCTTGTACTTCCCGGATTTATCTTTGGTGTTGCGTATTAATTTGATTCAGATTTTGTTTGAATTTCCGAATTTGTTCGCACTCTTCTGTGTCATTAAAGACTACCGGTTTTGTGTCATTCAGATTATCATCTCCCTTCGTAGATAAATTATTTAGCTGATCCGAAAGTTCAACTACTTTCTCTGATAGTGAACTAATTTCCTCCATGTGTCTTTCTGAACCAATTTTCAGAGTATCTACTGTGTCCTTTAAGTTTTCTTATGTTTTTGCAAGTTGCGTAACCGAATCGGTAGATGCAACTGAGTCAATTTTAGCTTGCAGGGTCTCATGATTTTGATGAACAATAGTTTGCAGTTCTTTTATGGCTGCTTCGTGATTCTGTAATGCATTTTCATGCCGCGAAAAAATAGGTTGAAAATGCTCAGAAATCTGTGTTTTTACGTCATTACAGACTTTTTGATATGTCGCTTCGATGTTATGTAACTCAGTAGTTAAATCTTCACGTGTTTGTTCAAGTGTGGTGTCTAACTTTTGAAGCTTTTGCTGTGTTTGTCTCTGATTTTGTTCCATTGTGTCTAGTTGTTGCTGTGTTTGTCTCTGATTTTGTTCCATTGTGTCTAACTTTTGAAGATTTTGTTCCATTGTGTCTAACTTTTGAAGCTTTTGCTCTGTTTCTCTCTGATTTTGTTCCATTGTGTCTAACTTTTGAAGATTTTGTTCCATTGTGTCTAACTTTTGAAGCTTTTGTCCCATTTGTTGCATTAATTGTAATAACAATGCACTGGTGTCTGAAACATGTTCCTCAGTGCTATTCGGCAATGCATTTGAACCGGCAATATTCGCAGTTTGAAAAGCAGAAAATGTGTCTTGACTTATTTGAGAAAACGGTGAGGACGCAAAACCTGAATCTACAGTATTTGCAAGATTGTGTCCTGTCATTTCGGATTCCTTAGGCAAGCTGTTGCCGACCGATCGATCGATAATGCTTCCCTGTTCACTAATTGTTTCACTGTCTACACCATTGTTTGCAGCCCGCTCCAATTCCCTATGTACAATTACCAAATTACTACTTTGAACATTAGTTAATTCATTACTCGGTGGCGCTAACACACTTCTTTCGTCTTCACTGTCATTTCTCAGTTTACTTTGGAGCTTAGTATTACGTTTTTCACACGCCATTATTGTCACAATATTTCACACGATAACACAGAAAAGCACAATTTGAAGAGCAAAAATTAGAGAACACATTAATGTAGCACAGAAAATAATATCTCGTTAATTGCAAGCGCAGCTGCGAAATACTTGCTGCAAATCTATATGCATGCCACAACTGTTTTACTGTACAACAATGAAAAACTACAACTACAAAGGAAATTCTCTCTATAATTACGCGCTAGCAATAAACAAAAGCTACACTAATTACACAAACTACAAGAAAAAAATCAGAAGATTCCAATGAGGTATCCTTGGCTAAGGGTCGACATATGAAACGTCCCCTTAGAAAAATTATACATAACTGTGCTTAAACTGACACACAATATTTTTAGCGCAACGCTAACTGACTTTCAAAAATCCCTACAAAAAAATGGCCCTGACTAACATTAACCTATACGTTTCACAAACCGCTTACCTCACGAAAATCTTGGTTACTCGAACTACTGCAATACAGCGAGCTCCACTACTGTCAGCTAAATAAAAGATTCAAACTACGGAAGGCACTAACTACTGATAGGGATAGTTAGCAAATGAAAGATTGTAATAGAGAACAAACAATGTATTTACCTTAATATCATCAAAAGTCATAATATATAAAGCAGTTCATGACATCCAGTCTTACAAATTTCAAAACTCCGCCATTTCTTTCCCCACATCCACCACTGCTGGCGGCTCACCTCCAACTGCGCAACGCTATGTGCTGTTAACAGCCAACTGCCCAACGCTACGATGGCAGACAACAATGCAAACTAGCCACAGACTGCACACAGCACAGCCAGTGATTTTCATACAGAGCGCTACGTAACGTTGCCAATAAGAAAACATAGACAGCCTACTTACACGTTGACATTCTTGGAATCTTGCAGGGCCCGGGTAGAGCGGATGTCTGTTGCCCTCAGCCCCTGGCTACGACCGACGTAGCTGTACCCAAGAGAGCTGCGCCTAATCAGTTTCCGCGACCGTGTCTTTTGTGTGGCCTGTGAAGTGCTCTCTGGGTGGCAAACCTGCCCACTGTCTACCAGACAGGTGCCCGTTGCAATTTTCCGCTGCCTTCAGTTAGCGCTTTGTAGTGACCGAGTGACATCGTGCATCGTAGCAAATATCAGTGAGAGTTCTTTCTTCAAATGAACACCATATCGATGGATACGATTTCGTGTAAGGTGAAAAAAGGTGATTTTACAACAGTGAAGGAAAACAAATTGAAATCGCCAATTTGGAAAAAATTCGCATAGGTATTTGATGGCAACGAAAAGATAAAAGATATAGTGGCTTGTTTTGCATGTAAAAAAGTATATTCCTACACTGGACACAAAAGTGGAACTTCAAATTTGCTAAAACATTCGTGTGAGGCTCGACAAAGTAGCATATTTACTTATTTAAATACCAAGAGAGACGTGAAAGTTCCTGAAGTTCCGCCAAATTTGAAGACAGCCGCGACAGAAAAACTTATCAATCTTGTCAGCAAAGACATTTTACCATTCGAAGTTGCGTGTGGATCTGGGTTTCTCGAGACGGCACAGTTTCTTATTGATGTGGGGGCCAAGTACGGTGCAGTGAGTGCTAAGGAACTGCTACCTCATCCAACCACTCCTAATTTCTAGCCGGCCGCTGTGGCCGTGCGGTTCTAGTCGCTTCAGTCTGGAACAGCGTGACCGCTACGGTCGCAGGTTCGAATCCTGCCTCGGGCATGGATGTGTGTGATGTCCTTAGGTTAGTTAGGTTTAAGTAGTTCTAAGTTCTAGGGGACTGATGACCTCAGCTGTTAAGTCCCATAGTGCTCAGAGCCATTTGAACCATTTTGAGCCTAATTTCTATAATAGTTAGATTTTGTTGTCACTCTTCGGAAGACGAATTATTTCTTCCAGACAACGTCAATTACTGCTGGCAGTTTAACTTTTTCACAGGTGCGCCAGCGTTTTGCAGTGAAGGCCTAATATTGTAAATATTTTAACCTGGAAATGACGAGGATTGAACGCGTAAGCTATAATATAATCATCAGCTGACACGAATGGCTTCAAAATTTGACACATCCAAGCAGTGAGTACAAAAAAACTGTCGGTAAATGATGCAATGTGCTAGTAACAGTTTAAAACCATCGTCATTTTCAGCTGCCTTGGCAGAAGAGCAGCGAAATATAATTGTTTCTATACACGTATTTTCATCATTTAATACTATTACATTGAATTTAATTTTTTTAAATAGCGTTTCCAATCTCACGACATCCGAGCCGCTACTGTGTGTGCTCCGGAGCGCCAATGCTTTCCTGTTTGGATTGGTCTGCTTTAGAGTAGGTATAGAGCATGTCCCGTGATTTAAGAGGTCAAAAGTAGTTAAGTTGTCGCAGAAATAACAATAACTACGTCATTACATACCATAATTCTAAGTACTACTGTCTATTACTATTAATTACTCGTTCAAAACTTGAATATATGCGGATGCGGATAAGGAACTTGCAGATGCGGTGCGGATGCGGACTGCACTTTTCTTATCCGCGCAGACCTCTAGCTATAGGGTCTCGACACTGTGATGACCATCTTTGCTGGCGCCTCAGGCGGCAGCTCGGACACACAGCCCGTCCTCTGGCCGAGCCCCCATGTTCCACTTTCATAGGGCCAATGTGTCCATCCGATTGTGTCAGCCGCTTTCCACATGAGCTGCTGTCGTGTTTTATGTATAATGCGCAGGTAAATGAAAACGAAACAGACAGGGAAAAGTAAGTAAGCTGATTATCATTTCAAAATTAATCAACAATACCGGTTAACATATTTATCCCAATGTCAGACAAGACAGTCAGTACCTTCATGGGAGAATGTTTGCGGCTGCCCTCGGAGCTGTGGTTTTACCCGGGCGAGTACCTCTTCACCTCTTCGTCCGAAGCAAACTGACGGCCACGAATGTCTTTCTTCAGAAGTCCGAAAATTCTAGAAAACGCGCGGGGAGAGATCGTGACTAAGGAGGACGTGTAAAGGCTTTGTAGCAAAATTTCTGCAGCGTACTCGAAACAACCTTGGCAACATGGGCGGGGGGAAGGGGAGGGGGAGGGGGGTGCCCACGGTGCAGAAATTTTGCTACGGAGTCCTGATATAGCCTGCATAGAGTCCCGATCCCTCCCCATGCGCTTACCATATTTTGGAGCCCTGAAGAAAGATATTCGTGGCCGTACATATCACATTACGTGTATTATACAGCTCACATTAAATGTTTGAATATCTCACCGTCAACTTGTGTGCATTTGTCCACTCGTGGGAGAACATGCTGCGTTGCTTGTCTGAGTGCCTCTACACGTTTCCTAACGAGGGCAACAGCGCCCACGATGCAACCGGGTGGTTCATTTCGAGTGTTCAGCTTTCGTTGTACACCTCAGACTTCATCTATCCACCCGAGCATAGAGCTTGAAAGCAACGAGGTAGGTTGGGCTAGAATAAAATGTCAAAGTGGTTGGGCGGGTAAGAGGCATACCCGAAAAGAAATGTACATTAAATGCGTTCCATCTCGGAAACTATTCAGAATAGGGCATGTGTCCCTATGAAGTTTTCTTGCTTCAAATGACAGATCCATGGGCTGATCGTCATTACTTATTTGAGGTTCTACACTTGTTCTTCCGTGACTTATTGAATGTGACAGACTTGAAGGTTATAAGAACGTTGTTTAAGCGTTAGGAAACGGAAAAACTCTGACATCGGTGACATTTTTTCTCTTCGGGCTTAATGGACAGCTGCAGGCAGTAGAGGCAGCTGGATACATTTGTGCCGTTTATGAAGTACATGCATCGAAAATATAACATCAGAAAATAGTTTTCTCGTTTGAATGATGATGGTTTCCACGTGAAATATTTTCCACATTTAAGAAGACATACAGGCTTTGATGAAGCACCTTTTTATGGTTACCACTATGGTCCACTTCAATATATCCGATTATTAGCAGATATGATAAACTGCGACAGTTTAACCTTCGTGAGAAACTTGCGTTCAGTGGATAATGAAGGGGAAAAAGAAAGAAGAGACCATTAGAGTTAAACGACCCATAGACGACTTCATTAGAGGCGAAAACTAAAAATTATGTCGCTATAAACAGAAAAATTTAGGTTTAAACAAGTGTGCAAGGTCGCAATTTCTTACATTTTTCCTTTAGATCTAGGGGTGTTAAACTAAGGGTGTGAGAAGATTCAACTTGGAGAAACTAAGATTTACTTACTGATTTTCGATCTGAAAGCTTGTAGCTCTGTCAGAAAAGAGGTAAAAACATGACAAATTGTCTAGGTTTTAAGTGAGATTAGACCCAAAAGCTAAAGTGTCTTCCCCTTCACAAAATGACCATGTTACCGCTTAGTTACCAAGCCCATCCTTCCTGTAGTATGCGTTCATTGCCAAGGTGACAGCTAACACAGAATATGTGATTAGGTGTATATTTTGCATGTAATGACCTTCCTGGGACCAGCAGTTTTGATAACACAATACATCTACATCTACATTTATACTCCGCAAGCCACCCAACGGTGTGTGGCGGAGGGCACTTTACGTGCCACTGTCATTACCTCCCTCTTCTGTTCTACTCGCGTATGGTTCGCGTGAAGAACGACTGTCTGAAAGCCTCCGTGCGCACTCGAATCTCTCTAGTTTTACATTCGTGATCTCCTCGGGAGGTATAAGTAGGGGGAAGCAATATATTCGATACCTCATCCAGAAATGCACCCTCTCGAAACCTGGCGAGCAAGCTACACCGCGATGCAGAGCGCCTCTCTTGCAGAGTCTGCCACTTGAGTTTGCTAAACATCTCCGTAACGCTATCACAGTTACCAAATAACCCTGTGACGAAACGCGCCGCTCTTCTTTGGATCTTCTCTATCTCCTCCGTCAACCCGATCTGGTACAGATCCCAGGCTGATGAGCAATACTCAAGTATAGGTCGAACGAGTGTTTTGTAAGCCACCTCCTTTGTTGATGGACTACATTTTCTAAGGACTCTCCCAATGAATCTCAACCTGGTACCCCGCTTTACCAATAATTAATTTTATATGATCATTCCACTTCAAATCGTTCTCCGTTGATAACAACATGCTGTGTTCTGTTTGCTAAAAACTCTTCAATCCAGCTGGTCTGATATTCCGTAGGCTCTTACTTTGTTTATCAGGCGACAGTGCGGAACTGTATCGAACGCCTTCCGGAAGTCAAGGAAAATAGCATCTACCTGGGAGCCTGTATCTAATATTTTCTGGGTCTCATGAACAAATAAAGCGAGTTGGGTCTCACACGACCGCTGTTTCCGGAATCCATGTTGATTCCTACAGAGTAGATTCTGGGTTTCCAAAAACGACATGATACGCGACCAAAAAACATGTTCTAAAATTCTACAAGAGATCGACGTCAGAGATATAGGTCTATAGTTTTGCGCATCTGCTCGACGACCCTTCTTGAAGACTGGGACTACCTGTGCTCTTTTCCAATCATTTGGAACCTTCCATTCCTCTAGAGGCTTGCGGTACACGGCTGTTAGAAGGGGAGCAAGTTCTTTCGCGTACTCTGTGTAGAATCGAATTGGTATCCCGTCAGGTCCAGTGGACTTTCCTCTGTTGAGTGATTCCAGTTGCTTTTCTATTCCTTGGACACTTATTTCGATGTCAGCCATTTTTTCGTTCATGCGAGGATTTAGAGAAGGAACTGCAGTGCGGTCTTGGGTCAGAATCGTTTAGATTATTTATTGGAAATGGCAAGAAAACATCAAGTGAATTTAGCAGGATAGTTCTAAACATAGCCAGGAAGTAAATCGATGGCCACACAGTTGCCAAACGTATTCTACAGTGTTGTTAATTCCTGATTATCCTACTGACAGGAAGAACACTTCTGCTGAGCTGCAGTGTTTCTTGAGCTTCATAGCACTTAGGAATCTCATGCTTCGATGATGCTGTAGCACTGGCTGCCACCACATTGACTGTGGGCCAAAACACCTAAAGTATGGGCTAATGAGTTTTATTCTCGTTTTTGTAACTATGACTTGTGTCAAACGCATAGTTACATGCACCAACTGCAATTCAAACATCATAAGTAAAAGATGGGAAATTATTTAGGTGACTCTCTTCTTCAGTACCTATGGTAACTATTTTTAGTTTTCTGTCTTAAGTGTATTACAAGCCAAAAACATCACTTTCCAGAAATGATTCGCTTTCTAAGCGTCACCAAATACATTCAATATTACTAAGAAATTACATTCTTTGTAATATTATACACTTAAAAACATTTTTCTTGTAGTGTGTTTTCATTCCCACCACCTCAAATACATAATAACACAAATGAAAAGACAACATAATGCTGATTACAAAACATGAACGTCCGCAATGAAATTTCAAAGTCTGTGTATAACATACAGTTTCGCTGTGAATAAAATATAGTTTCAAATCAAAAAATGCGGACTGTGGAAGGAAATCTCACGTAATAATCGAAAAATAAGGCTCAAAGTACCGCGAAGAAAACGGAACAAGTAAGTGAGCGCAATGTAAGTTCAAATCCAGCTTCTGATAACATGGAAGTAGTAGTTGCGATGGTAATGTGGAGCAAAAGCGCTGACAGTAATGTCTTGAACATGTAATGTTTAAGCAAAACTATCATTTGGTCTATAAAAACCAAAGGAATGTAGAATGTCATCTACTTTTTACAATTAAAATGTAACTGGTGGTAATGGTTTGTACTAAAACCTCAAAGCTCCTGATGAATGAGCATTTCAATATTCAGACATCTTAAGACAGAGAGAAGTCAAAGAAACATGAAGAGTTGATATAAAAAATTTCGGGTACTGTACTACGTCAAATGTAAAAAGCTGTACTGGAGAAACCAACATTCCTTCGGTTTTTGTAGACCAAATGACAGTTTTGCTTCAAGATTACATTCGTAACTATGGTTTTGACCAAAATCATAGTAACAGAAACGAGAATAAAACTCATTAGTCTATACCTCAGGTGTTTTGGTCCACAGTCAGTGTGGTGGCACCAGTGCTACAGCATCTTCGAAGCATGAGGTTCCCAAGTGCTACCAAGCTCAAGAAACACTGCAGCTCAGCAAAGGTGTTCTTCCTGTCAGTATTCACCAGTCACCTTGGCAATGAGCGCATACTGCAGGAAGGACGGGCTTGGTAACTAAGCGGTAACACGATCACTTTGTGAAGGGGAAGACACATTAGCATTTGCTTCTAATCTCACTTAAGACTTAGACAATTTGTCATGTTTTTACCTCTTCTCTGAAAGAGCTACAAGCTTCCAGATCGAAAATCAGTAAGTACCGGGTGATCAAAAAGTCAGTATAAATTTGAAAACTTAATAAACCACGGAATAATGTAAATAGAGAGGTAAAAATTGACACACATGCGTGGAATGAAATGGGGTTTTGATCACCCGGTAAATCTTAGTTTCTCCAAGTTAAGTCTTCTCACAACCTTCGTTTAATACCCCTAGATCCAAAGGCAAAAAACGTAAGAAATTGCCACATTGCACACTTATTTAAACTTGCATTTTTCTGTTTATAGCGATACAATTTTTAGTTTTCTGTGAATACACAATTTGATATACCTGTGATACTGAATAATTCGTTAGGCGGATTCCTTCTTGGGTTTATTTTCACTGCCAGTTTTACATAATTTCGTGATAGTCCAAAATGCTTCTTCGGTGGGACACAGGACTTCACGCAGACACAGACTATATCAAAGTCAAAGTGTATCCTCCCTTACTAATGTGTGACGTTTTGAATGGTACGCATTGTGGATAGTATTTGTTTTATTAAATTAGACGTTTTCATGAGATTCTGCCGGTAAGTTGAAATTCATCTGTAACAGAGTACTGTATATTTTTATAGAGCTTTTGGTTGGTTTATTGAATATGACAGAAAAACGTGTGAGGTGAGTTAGTCATGAACAATATATTCTCTTGCGTAAATTAAAACAGTCTGCAACTGAACTCGGGCTTGTTTACTACCTATTTTTCACGTGGCTCATCTGTAAAGGGGGTTGGTAGTAAACGGTTGCATTTGCGCCCCTATTATTGAGTCTGATATTGGCTGGCTTTTGAAGAGCAGTGAATTGAACTATACACGTTCAGATTGAAACTTATTTATTCAAAAGAAACACTTTAACGTTGTGGCCATGCATTTTTAAGTTCACAAATAATAATCGGTGCAATTCGTACACTGTTTGTCTCACACCCACACACTTTCACTTTGTTCCTTCGCATACCCTGTCGTCCATGCTTGCACTCGCGGCACTTTGCCGCTCCAAACTCATTACCACAACGGCCAACGACAAAAGACCACCATTTTCCCGCTCATATCCACAGTCCTGAGTCGGGTCACATGACACCACAGTAGTCAAAATAATCGCTAAACATGGCCACAATTCGTTTACAATATTTTATAATATTTAAATACTTAAATCTAAATACATTATATAATTTTACAAATTATCACCACACTTATATAATTCGTTGCAATTAAAAGAAAACCAAAACACTATCCAACGGAACTTCAACGTCCATCAAAACACAAAACAATTATTTTCTGGTCTATTTTTTACAGCATATTATCTCTGCTGCTGTGCTTTAAATTTTAAATTACTTGAAAGAGTGCCATATTATCCCCTGTTACCTTACATACTTGAAAGAGTTCCATATTATCCCCTGTTACCTTACAAGTCTGACATTGCTCAGACAGCTTATGGGTACCAAGCCAGTATTATTGCTGCCAGTTACATGGGCCACAATTCAATTTTCCTCTTCTCTTCAGCGCAGCAGTCGCTGAAAAATCCAAGATGGTGGCGGCAGAAAATTCAGATATCCCAGATGGCAATGGTGTGAAATTAGAAAAATGCAAGATGTTGGTGATGGTGAGAAATTTAATAATCCAAGATGTCAGAACTAGCCCAGAGATTAAATTGTACAATATTTCTACATTAAATATTTTTACGTTTTCACTGTCGGAGCAATATAACTCACTGTTGGAGCAATTATAACGAAAATTTATTGATCAGAAACAAACTAAATTATATAATTTTCATCAAAAAGTATACATCTTACTTGAAATCAGATGAAATAATGTTAATGGAAAAATATTTTTCTTGCATTTAATCTCGATGATCAGAAAATAGTATTTCCACATTGCTATGTGAATTCATATCACTTGCAAAGTTGGTAGCGACCGCATGCTTTAGTCTACAATTACAATCTACATTTTACATTTTTCACATATGCGAACACACACACACACACACACACACACACACACACACACGCGCGCGCGCGCGCGAGCACGCGCGCTCGCGCGCTCACACACACACACATTTTTCAGGTATTTATATTATTTACATTTTCAAACACACACATTTTTCATTATTTACAGATTTTCAGGTATTTACAATAAAATCTGTCATCATTTCTCATGCACTAATGGCTCCAAGCCAATGCATTCACCTTACCCAGAAGCATATAAAGTTAACCTTCTGAAGCAGATATGCCTAGTTTTTGTTGCTTAATATTAGAAACTATATGGTTCGTTTATTAAACTGCATACTGCACAGTTGTTTTAGCACCCAAATCCAACACACATGGCCTATAATCATCAATGGTTAACCTATTAACAGAACACTGATTTATAGTTACTTCGTTATTTCTTCCATATATCATTTGAACAATTCCTTATCGAAATGATAAACGAGTCAGTTTACCGGATAAGTACACATGATTAGTGTTAGCATCAATGAATCCTTTTCACTGCACTTTATGAGTCCAAGCTCGGTCTTGACAGCATACATTTTTGCTGGCAGACCAACAGATTCTGTAATAGGTACACCATTTAATTTGCCTTTCATTAATTCAACCTCTTCTTTATTCACCAGTGGAATACAAAACCTTGCATCGACGTAATTAATGATATCGAAGTAGATATTTGTAGTTGTAATGTTATAGATAAACTGACTGGTATCTCTGTAGCACAGTTTTACATGATTTGCCAGAAACGTGTTTAATACATGTCCATAATGAAAGTCGATAAGAAGGGTTTTCGAAATATCCAAAATGGGAATTCCTACTGCAATGGGTTTATCAGAGACAACATTAATCATTTCCGGTCCAGTGGCGACTTAATTTTCGTTAAAAATGAGACTCCTTTGAAAATGTAGCTTGGCAGTTATCAATGCAGTTGCTCCATATCTGGCTACCCAGGATGTCGCTTGTTTTATTGCTTTCAAATTTTTACATGGTTTTCCCAGGCACACAGTTATTCATTAGTATGAAAAAGTTATTCTCGAAATCCTTACTTCCACTTATGAATTTTTGTGCATTAATCTCAATGTGTTGCTTCATCTGGAGAATTAGCCTAAATGATACAACTGGATGAATATTTCTTAACACCATTTCCTGTTTCAAATATCGTTTCAGATTTTTGTAATGAATTACATAGTCCTTATCGTATAAGGTTGAAATAAATTGCCGGCGGCAGTGGCCGAGCGGTTCTAGGCGCTTCAGTCTGGCACCGCGCGACCGCTACGGGCCTGCCTCGGGCATAGATAGGTGTGATGTCCTTAGGTTAGTTAGGTTTAAGTAGTTCTAAGTTCTATGGGACTGATGACCTCAGATGTTAAGTCCCATAGTGCTCAGAGCCATTTGAACCATTTTTTGAATATAAATTTTTAGGTTTCTGTCAATGGAGGTCACATTTTTTTCAGATAATAGGGCAGACTCGAATGAACATCGTGAATACTCTTGCGATATTCGAAATCCACTTCTAAACTGTACTCAGTGTCGGAACCGTCTGGTACATTTTCCACCACAGAATTTGAACACTCTCTGGAGAAGGGAATACAAAATTGCATACCGGAAGATAGAGCAATATCGCCTAGCTTTCTAGGCTATTCACATCAAGATATATGATGTCATATTAATTGATTTTGTCATCATAATTGGTCTTGAATTTGTTGTTTCCAACGGCAGCTCTGAAAGAACAATGAACAACACCAATTCTAATCCCTCTTTCACCAAACTGAAGTTGTTCGTTATTGCTAATATGCTGTAATTCTGCTTTAATAATTTTGAGCAGAACATCCCATGCGAATCCAGGTGAAGCAATGTAATATACATGATTCAATTCATTTGTCTTAAGACATAGACTCTGAAAGTTTTCAAATATGACAGCAAGAAGCAGCACGCCAATTTTGAAATATAAATCGCCGTAGTTTCCATGTGTTGTATGCTTGAATACATTTCATATGTTTCAAGTTCTTTGGTACTTGACTTCTGTTAGCATTCCAACTGTTAAAAAAAGTTTTGAACTTTTCAATTGGAGGTAAATGATCTTCCAGTAAAAACGATTCATAGTTCACTTATTCATATAGATAAATTACCCACTGCTAAACTAGAAGAAACTGTTAATCATCATAAAAATATGTCCTCATTATCTTCAGTTCGTCTCATTGCAGGTATAATCCACACTTTCCAAGTTAGCACATTAATAAATTTAGTAGATCGATAAACTGAAAATTCATATTTCAGTGTCGACCTTGGTGCAATGTTGCAATACTTTTGGTAAAAGGTTTATATTTCTCCATATTCGATGGTAGATAAGAAATGCGGCCTAGGTTGCATTTAGCTTCTCCTTCACCGTCTGCTGTCTTTTATCTGCAAATTTTTGTGGTCAAGAAATAGCCATTGTAATTGCTTAGATTGTGGAATACAATTGAGACTGTATGGTAACGTCTGTAGTTGACATTGCAAATGGGATGTTCTGTGTCTCAGTACACACAGGTGAAATGACAGTGGTCTCTGTGTTTAAAATCGGCTTCCTCAAAAGTCTTCCGACGAATGTGGTAGACATCTGCCGAGTTAAATGCTAATTCCTCTTCAGAGCTTATTTCTACCGTTTTTATTTTGCAATAAAAATTCATTCGCACTTTCAGCAACAACTGCATACAACCGTTCAGGGATCATTCCTTGCAGTCACTGCCTCTGCGTAGTTTAAACTCAGAATATTCCTGGTCATAGCCACATACGTAGAAGGCTATGGTGAATGGTTTATGCAGATGTATGAACAACAGTCACTGCTACGACTGCAAGTAGCAATGGGTGCTAACGATCATTCTATATCAGAATTTGCAAATGGCAGTTTATTGCTTAGCTTGGTACATTTTATAAACTTGTTCTTTGTTCTACGCATGACACTGTTGACTGGTATAAACAGTGCGCAGTCAACATGTGGGGCGGCGGGTGGAATTAATTGTTATAAATGTTCCTATTATTCATTT
Organism: Schistocerca serialis cubense; assembly: GCF_023864345.2. Classification (NCBI taxonomy): domain Eukaryota; kingdom Metazoa; phylum Arthropoda; class Insecta; order Orthoptera; family Acrididae; genus Schistocerca; species Schistocerca serialis. The sequence continues at coordinate 9,452,199 of NC_064640.1, forward strand.
AATGCCGTTGTTTGCCGTTCTCAACACTGGCTCTCTAACTACAATATTGGCAACCAGAAAGTGATTAGCAAAACGTGAAGCCTGTAATTAGAATTCCTAGTGCCCACTTCATCTGAGAAATACATTTATAGCTAAAGCTTATAGCTCTGAGGAATTAGGAGATTGTCTGGGATTCATAATCAAAAATGATTCTCTCTAAAATGTTCACTGTATTCTGAAAGTCACAGACCAAAAAGAATCCACACAATCCAACTACCAGAGCAGTTGAGAGTCTAATGGGCTGATGCAACTATAACTGCCCAAATCAAATGTTTAAGTGAATGCTCGCCATAATTTGATGATAATGTTCATCAAACGCCACGCTAAATAATGGTAGAATGTCTGTCCCGTGGCGGCACGTGAAAATACGACATACGCAAACTGAAGATAGATCATTAAAGTCATCCCAGAATTAACACTTCAGTCCAAAACGATTTCATGGTTACGCGTATCCCGAGTAACTTATTACGACATCCGAGGCTGTTTATAGCAACGATACCGACGCGATGCGACTCCCGGCACAGGTGGTGCGCTAATCAGCGTCTGGAGAGAATTGGGGCCTTCTTCTTCTCGCGCAGCGTTCTTATGTATAAAGCCGCGGTGCGGATGGCTAAGGGAACGCCTGATCATATCCGCTCTCCCGACTAGCCTCTGGGCTAGTAATGCACCACTTCAAGTTATCGAATAAATTATTGCTTCCTTTGCTGATGGCCGATGAAGCTCTCAGTTTAAATGTGCAATCAGCACACAAGTAAGTAATCATAATAAAAGTCTGACGTGGCTAAGTCAAATATTTTGAGCGAGAGAATTAATTTAATTACACTACACGCAGTAGACGAGCTCTGAACTTGCGCTTTGGAGATACGCTATCGCTATAGTTTTATAGTTATTCAATTGAAACTTCTCACATCTTTATGATTATAGCGGATCTCACTTCTACTTAAATTTAAACATCCTAGCCTTATTTATTCGCCTACTTAATCTATCTTGCTTCCTTAATTCCTAAGACAAAAACCAGAAAATCATGAATTTCAACTAAAATTTTAATTTGTGAGATCCAGAATACTGTTTCTACCAAATTATTATGCAAATACAAATTTTTAAGTTTCTAGCTCTTTTCTGCTGCGCCAATGATTTTTACAGAAAGACATCCAAATTTCGAAAACGGTTAAAGTTACTGAACTGATATCCAACACATATTGATTTAGTATTACTCCTGACATGCTGGAAACGTTTCAGGTTATTTACTTGATTTTTAAAGTATTGCGCAACATTTATGACGTCAGAGCTCGTTACTGCGGACTGGCTGGCACACAATGGAAAGACTGATGTGAATTTTATACGGCGTGAGTAGGCTGCTTCCCTACAAACAGAGTATGCATTTAAATCTTCTTTCGAAAAAAAATAGCGCAAACCACGTTCACATACTACAATATATTGATGAGAGGGGCTAATGATACTATGTGTTGCCACTGACAAGTTTATTATGTAATAGAAATGAAAGACATCTGTATTAGTAAGATTAATCACCAATTGATTCATGCCTTTCTCATGACGGCTCTTTGTCATACACAGCGGTGCAACTCGAAATTCTATGTCATCTCTCTTGTCATTCATGACCAGACATCATAGTGAAAATAAATGATTCCAAAGACATTTACACAACCGTCTTCGTCTGGTTTCAGCTGGGTAGGAAGCGGTATGTTTACGAAGATTAATTTGATGTGACTTCTGAAGATTAATTTGTTTACATATGGAAAATACGATTGTAGCCACCCCCCCCCCCCCCCCTGCCAACCACTAAGGCCCATAGATCTTGCCGTTGGTGGGGAGGTTTACGTGCCTCAGCGATAGTTAGTTAGTTACGTGTTCCATTGATCAATAGCATGGATGAACCGTTATGATGTGGAACGTTTCAAATGCACAAGAAATGCACACAGGAAACAAGGTTTTTTTATTTTATTTTACATTATAGTGTTATACCTAAATATTTCTATTATCTGTCCCATTCCCTTAAATGGCACAAAATGCATCTATTATATCTCCAGATTTATTTACTCATATTCAAAAATTCATCTATGGTATAGAAAGGGTTGTCAAGGAGGTATTATTTCAATTTGTTTTTGAAACTATTACTGCTGTCTGTCAGACATTTTATTTCATCTGCTAATTTATCAATACCAGCATGTTTTACCCCTTTCTGTGCCAAAGATAGGTTAAGCAAAGGATAGTGTAGGTCTTTCTTTTTTCTGGTATTGTAATAATGAATGTCGCTGTTGATTTTAAACTGGTCCATGTTGTTGAGAAAAAATTTCATTACTGAGTAAATGTACTGTGAAGCAGTTGAAAGAATTCCCAACCTTTTAAACAGATTCCTTCAAGATGCGCAGCTATGAACCCCACACATTATTCTAACTACTTTCTTTTGAGCAGTGAATACCTTTTACCTAAGTGTTGAGTTGCCCCAGAATATTATTCTGTATGACATCAGAGAGTGGAAGTATGGAAAGTACGTTATATTACTGATTTCTACATTCTCAAAATTGGCAATTATTCTGATTGCAAAAGTTGCTGAACACAGTCGCTTTAGGAGATCCAAAATATGAATTTTCCAATTAAGATTCTCATCTGTATGTACACCCAATAACTTAGCATGCTCTACCCTGGCTACTGACTTCTTCTGATGTGTTATGTTTATTGAAGGAATTATACTTTTTGCAGCATAAAATTGGCAGTACTGTGTTTTTTCAAAATTCAGAGCAAGCCCATTTGCAGAAACCAATTAATAACTTTTCCAAAGACCTTATTTGTATCATTTTCTATCGGACTTTCTTTTACTGGATTAATAATTATGCTTGTATCATCAGCAAACAGTGTCAGTTCAGCATCTTGTTTCACATAAGAAGGGAGGTCATTCACATATATCAAGAACAGGAGGGGACCCATGATCGAACCTTGTGGAACACCTAATGTAATTTCACCCCAGTTAGATGAAGTAGCAAACTCATTTGAATCACTTGAAGCATATAAACAGATTTTTTGCTTCCTGTTCTGAAGATAAGACTCATATGCTGTTCCATTTATACCATAGAATTGTAATTTCTGTAACATAATGTCATGGTTCACACAATCAAATGCTTTGGATAAGTCATAGAATATTCCTACTGGTGACATTTTACTATTTAAAGACTCTATTATATGGACAGTGAAGTTGTATATTGCTGTCTCAGTGGAACAGCATTTCTGAAATCCGAACTGTGATTTACTAAGTATCCCATTACTGTTGAGATGGCTAACCATTCTTGAGTACATTACTTTCTCAAAGATTTTTGAAAATTCTGTAAGCAAGGATACTGGCCAGTAATTATTGACATCTGTGGTTTCCCCCTTTTTGTAGAGATGCCTGACAATGGCATATTTTAAACTGTCTGGAAAAATACCCTGAGTCAGTGATGCTTTACGTATGTGACTCAAAACATCAGCTGTAATTGCTCCACATTGTTTTAATAACTTGTTAGAGATGTCATCTGCTCCAACATAACATTTATTTTTCAAAGATTTAATAATTTTCCATATTTCACGAGAGGTTGTTAGATGAAACTTGATCTGACTAAAATTTTTCAAAACTGTCTCTTCCATGTACTGCCTGACTTTTTCTTTTGAACTATTCTCACAAATTTTTTCTCCTACACTTAAGAAGTGATTGTTAAATACATTGGATACCTGTGTACTGTTGGGTAATATGGTCTCATTCTCTTTAACAGTAATACTCTCTACCCCAGTGGTTACTTTTCCTGTCTCCCTTCGAACAACATTCCATACTGATTTGATTTGATTGCTGGAGTTGTTAATTTCTTCTCTAACATACATATTCCATGATTTCCTTGCAACTTTTCTCAGTATGTTACAATAATTTTTATAGTGTAAAACTACTTCAGGATCTTTACTACTTCTTGCTGTGTCATACAGTTTTCTTTTCCTATCTGACGACACTTTAATATGTGTAGTAAACCAAGGTATCTTTGAAAAGTTTGTGGTGTTACATTTAGCAATTTTCTTTGGAAAACAATGTTCAAAGAGGGATGTAAATTTATCAAGAAATATGATGCATTGATCATTACCATTTGGCTCGTTATATACATCTTTGCACTTTATATTTCCTAAACTTTCTCTGAAGTGATCCATAGATACTGGGTTGAGCACCCTCACACTTTTACTTAATGGTTTCTGAAGTGTACACCCTGTTAGGTTTTGTAAGTTAATCAGTTGTGCATCATGGTCAGATAATCCATTTACCACAGGGAAAGCATGTGTTTGTTCTACATCCTCTTGCTGTACAAAGGCATTATCTATTAGAGTACTACTGTCCTGAGCTATACATGTAAGGAAATCGATTACTGATTCTAAGTTATATGTTGTTAACAACACTTCTAGTTCACTTTTGCTATCAGAGTTGCTTAGAAAGTTAACATTGAAATCACCACAGATTAATAACTTCTTCTTTTTGTCTGGCAGACAGTATAATAGGTAGTCAAACTTTTTTATGAATAGCTCTCAATCTCCTAGTGGAGACCTGTACACTGTTGCTAATATCAATACAATATTATCTAGCTGAATTTCACATGCACATAACCTCAAAGTGCTGATCAACACAAAATTTGTTTACTTCAACAGTTCTGTATTTATATCCTTGTTTTATGAAAATGGCAACTCCTCCTTTACCCATACTAGACCTACAAGTGTAACATGCTAAATTGAACCCATTTATATTGACATTTTCCATCCCCTCAGTTACATTGTGCTCAGACAGACAAAGTATATCAATCTCATTCTTATTTTTGAGATCATCTAAACACATTATCAGCTCATCTACTTTATTTTTTATTCTCCTGATTTTTGTCGAAGTAAGCTGATACACCCTTAGCTTTATCAGTATTTGCTGTGCATGAAGTTTCTTTTCTTTTATTTTGCTTGGTTGTTATCTGTCTGTAATTTGGCTTTAACCTAAAAAAACTTGTCTGCCTGGCCCCAATAACTACAGGGAGCACCCCTTGTGCGACTGTGGCCCCCCTACAGTATCTGCTAATAGAGAAGCTAGAGATAGACGTACCGTAGGTGCAACCACAACGGAGAGGTATCTATTGACAGACAAGATAAACGTGTGGTTCCCGAAGAGGGGCAGCAGCTTTTTCAATAGTTGCAGGAGCTACAATCCGGATGATTGACCGATCTGGCCTTGTGACATTAACAAAAACAGCCTTGCTGTACTGATACTGCGAATGGCTAAAAGCAAGGGCAAACTATAGCTGTAATTTTTCCTGAGGGCATGCAGCTTTACTGTAAGGTTGACTGATGATGTCGTCCTCTTGGGTAAAGTATTCCGGAGATAAAATGGTCCCCCATTCGGATCTCCGGACGAGGACTACTCAGGAAGACGTCGTTATCAGTAGAAACAAAACTGTAATTTGACGGATCGGAGCGTAGAATGTCAGATCCCTTAATTCGGCAAGTGGGATAGAAAATTTAAAAAGGTTGAATGGATAAGTTAAAGTTAGATATAGTGAGAATTAGTGAAGTTCTGTGGCAGGAGGAACAAGACTTCTCGTCAGGTGAATACAGGGCTATAAATACAAAATCAAGTGGGAGTAATGCAGGAGTAGGTTTAATAAAACAAAATAGGTAAGCCGGTAAGCTACAACCAAAAAAATTTTTCAGATAGCTAAAGGAGACGACAATTTAATAGTCATGGGGGACTAGAATTCGATAGTTGGAAAAGGGAGAGAACGAAACGTAGTAGGTGAATACGGAATAGGGCTAAGGAATGAAAGAGGAAGCCTCTTGCTCAATTTTGCGCATAGCAAAACTTATTCATAGCTAACACTTGGTTTAACAATGTTGAAAGAAGGCTGCGTAAGTGGAAGAGCCCTGATGACACTGGAAGGTGTCAGATAGATTATTTAATGGTAAGAGAGAGATTTAAGAACCGGGTTTTAAATTGTAAGACTTCTCCAGGGGCAGATGTGGACTCTGACCACAATTAGTTGGCTATGAACTGTAGATTAAAACTGAAGAAACTGCAAAAAGGTAGGATTTTAAGGAGATGGGACCTGAATAAACTGAAAGAAGCAGAGGTTGTAGAGAGCTTCAGAGAGAGAATTAGAGAAAGACTGACAAGAAAAGGGGAAAGAAACATAGTAAATGAAGAATGGGTAGCTTTGAGAGACGAAATAGTGAAAGCAGCAGTGGATCAAGTAGGCAAAAACAAGAGGGCTAGAATAAATCCTTCAGAAACAGAAGTGATATTGAATTTAAATATTGGGCAGACAATCCGGACCATTCAGGACCGATGTGTTGAGCATCAGCGGCACACACGGCTGCTTCAACCTGAGAAATCTGCAGTGGCGGAGCACTGTCTCACCGAGGGACACAGAATGCTCTATGACAAGACACAAATGGTTGCCCCTGCATCTCGCTATTGGGACTGTGTCTTAAAAGAATCCATAGAGATTCGTTTATCTGACAGTCTTATTAATAGAGACAAGGGCTATCTTTTAAGTAAGACTTGGGACCCGGTGTTGTCTGACATCAAAAAACAACGGTCTGTGTTTCGATCGTCGGAATAAAAAAATTTTTAATTTTTGACAGCGACATCTCGATTTCGCCTATTTCCACCACTGGCGGCGCGGTATGTTTACTGCGCTAGAGGGCAGTTACGGCACCTTCTCGCGCACGAGCTGTGGGTCTTCTGCGGCCTATATAGGGGCCGCAGCTTGCGCTAGGAAGTCAGTTCCGGCGAGTTCGTGCACCAGCATTCTCACCTGAAGATGGCGGCCAGATGGATCGCGGAAATATTGTGTCATGAAGACGTTATGATCTGGCTGCATACCCGAGAAGAATATTATCATGTAATTCCTTGTTTCATTTACATGACATGCAGTGTAGCTATTTCTTTCAACGTTTAGCCAGAATCTCTCTCTTGAAAAGTCTCAAGTTTCTTTAACAGCTTAACAATGAGTTTAGTCGAGTACCATTCATCTCTGATTTAAGATGGAACTAAATTCGCGGTCTTTGTATTGAGATACACTTGGTTTTCTTCATCTGACTTGGGCAACAGTAACTTGTAGACTAGGAAATATTGGATTTTAAGAGACTGGTTAATTAGATGAACTCCGTTCTAAGAAACGTGGAAATAAGTGTCCAAGAAATACCGTCCTCCATAGCTATCGCACCTGGGTATATTCGACTTCTAAATGCAGACTCAACAGTAACCAACTCAGGATCATATATTGCACTTCATTGAATGTGTTTTGGGTGTTGGTTGATCTATTATTAGGGACATGACACTAATACAATAATATTACCAGGTTTTCCTCAAAGTGAAGTATGATGGTGTGCTCTACCAAGAGATATTATTCTTCTTCGAGTTCCTCAGTTAAATACTGGTACTTCAACTGCTGCAGGTCCTCTGCTGCTCAATCGTGCAGCTGCTTGAATTACCATATGACAGCTGGTAGCAGATTCTGCAGTATTGAATGAAAAGCATGTTTAATTACAGGAAGCATTTGGTTGTATTCATAGATATGACGAGGAATGTAAATTAGAAACGTGTGCAACAAATACCTGAATGATAGACTGTGGGAGAAGAGGAAAGGTTGGATGAGGCTTTGTGAATGAATTACATAAGCAGCAGCCGCGCGGAGTGGCCGTGTGGTTAGAGGCGCCATGTCACGGATCGCGCGGCTCCTCCCGCCGGAGGTCCGAGTCCTCCCCCGCGCATGGGTGTGTCTGTTGTACTTAGCGTAAGTTAATTTAAGTAGTGTGTAAGTCTAGGGACCGATGACCTCAGCAGCTTGGTCTCTTAGGAATTCACACATGTTTGAACATAAGCAGAAACGTTTCAAGAGGAAGAAGAATGAGTAGGTGAAAGATGTGAGATCGTTAAGAACAATATGTATGAGTCAGACTTACATTTTTTGTTGCGCATGTGTCCTATATGACAAGCACTGAATGATGTTGACAGCCTACTACTTTCACAACTCTACCTGCCTGCAGAGTCACCAAACGGTGTAGAGGGAAAGAGTCGGCTCCTGCACATTTGTGGATTTTCTTATTTCGTGTGACACGTCGACTCATAAGGTTCCCATCAGTTTCCATGCGTCTTCCAATAGGCAAGAAAACAACAAATCCTATTTTGTTGAAGCGACATAATATTTCGGTTTCCGATACTAGCAAGAGACATGATTTCAGAGAAATGCAAGTTCAGGACTGTACGTAATCAAGGAGACTTAATCTGCAATATGCGTGTTGTATCTCTACATTTCAAAACACGGAAGATATACGTGCACTCAAGGAGTACAAATGGCTCTCTCTACATCTCTGTGCTATGGATGTCCACCATTTTGCGGTAAAAAGTATTTAACTACTGCTCTTTAAGACACGTGAGATAATCTAAGTCTGCGTACAAGTGAATCTGACAAGCTCTGATAATGCCACCGTACTGCCCTCAGCAGCTGATCACTGGGGCACCGCCAGCCAATAGCTGTCCACCGCTACCTCCGGCGAGAAAAAAGAAGCAGTGGTGATGCAGGTATTAAATTTTATGTTACGGAGATTACTGCAGAGGAAATCATAGCGAACCAGATCAAATCAGTGAGAAGACAGGGTCGAACAGAGAAAATGCGTTATTATCAAACCGTAATGTGTAACGAATGAGAAAGAACATAATGGAAGATAATGAATAGCTAACGCCTAAAAATATTGCTCAGTTTAGACATTACTATCCAACGCAACTCCTAAGAATATTTCTCACTATCGATATCCTTCAGTGGTTGCTCTGATTTATCTGGTCATTTCGTCGTATGTCGGTACTCACTATGTCTTCGCGTTGGTAGCTCACCCTTTTGGAAGGTTCTTAATGTTCGTCATTTGTTGAAATAGCGGTTGCGTTTCCAATTTCCGAAGGAGACGTTTTTCGAAGACAGTCTCCTCTAGTGATGTACGACAAACGATTCGGTTTTATTGTTCAATGGTAATCGTCTATTAGATTGTCTGGCTAACAGCCAGCTGGAGGAAGTATTCTACTGCCGATATTTGTGTATTTTTACTTTTCCGAGATTCCGAAGACATTTCTAGAGACGAGTGTTATGAGTGTTATACTTTCTGGTCCAGATTTGTCCGAATCTTGGGTCATTCTGAGAAGGGAAAGTGTTCCAACCCCTTCCATTTTTTCAACGGTCTGTATGAATGAAATCAAGACATGCTTCCTTCATTAAACAGTCTGTAAGAATGAAATTTCACACCTTTTCTTGTTTTTGAATGATCATTGGGATTACCACCCTATGATTTTCTGTAACTGTATTTGAAATTATCCGCTCACGTGAACAGTAGTGTCAATTCAGACTTTTTATACTGGCTAGGCCGATTCTGGAGGACTTTGATCTATGCCCTTGGGTTGCCTACACGCATGGGCTGGGCTGGCCTAAATGCCATGAGCAATGACGGCATCAAGATGCTGATAAAAATTAAAGATGGCGGATGGTAGGGAAATTTAAAGAATTGAAGATGATGGTAAATTTAAAAATTAAAGATGATGAAGGAAGGTACATTGTAAAAAATGCAAGATGGAGCTGTTGGGAAATATTTTTCAGTCTAACTATAATTACAGACCTCTTCGAGAAAAAATAAGCATGTATTATTTCTCATAGTATGTAAGATTTCACATACCTTGCAAACCCAGTGGATCTTCATATTCAATATTTCCAGATGTAAATTGTCTTTATTACTTGCTACAACACTCGCAGCATCATATTTTCACTATTTAAAGAAATTATAGGTTAGTAGATGATTACAGTTTAATCTTTGTACCACACATTTAATTAATCTAGATGTGCAAAAATTGGTCGACAAATCCACACATGTATTCCACGTACTGCAGGTAATCTGACTTACAATCTAAAGTGCACTGAAAATTTGCATCATGGAATGCATAGCAATATGATCAGGAAGTAAAAGTTTTAGGGAAGGTGGAGTTGTATCTCTCATCTTTTTACTCATTCTTGGTTCAATTGCCTCAATGGTGTAAAATCATCATTATTTATCTAAGCACTTCGTTTCTCTAGGTAAGACTTAATGTACTTATGCATAACTTATCACTGAATCTTTTGCTTCATTTACTTTATCCTACGAATGTGAGAATAATTTGTAACTCTCACCCACATAGAGGGAGATGACAATAAATTCTTACAGAATTTATAAACTTTCCTTAAACTTTGCGATGTGCAGCTTTCTGTGAGAGCCGATGGATCGAAAAATTTAAATGTTGGTTTAACACTTGACACAGACCTCAAAGTATGGTGGAAAAACAAAACGTATAGTTTACACTGCTTTTATGCGTAACGCAAAAAAACTGTGTGTCGACCACTGTCCACCTGCTCCAATGGAACAATAAGTGTATATTTGATATGATCAACACGCAGATGGCATTTGTTTTCGATTCATCGAAAGAGAGTGATGCTGTAATATCGAGTTCTGTACTAGGTGATTTTAGCGTAGTAATTACAGTTCGTAGTTTTATTCTGTAAAAAATAACGAGGAGACAGAGAGAAAGAGAGAGAGAGACTGTACTGTCAACGAAGTCTCTGAAGCCATTACATGATCGTATTTTTAATGTGACAATCATAAGAATATGATAAAGGAGATCAGGACATTTACAGAGTGATATTTATAGACCGTCATTTAATATCGATGAATTAAACGTGTTATGCTTCTGGATTCGTATGTGCAGCCCGCTTATACTCTGTATGGTTGTCAATTTTCTTCTTTCCGTTAGTGTGCTGTTTATCTCGTTGTGATGGCTCTCTACTCAGTCAGTGACGGGATTCGCCACGATTTATTCTCTTGTGTCAATCTGGAAGTGTTTGTGAGGAGAGGGTATTCCCCCTGGAATTTTTTATCTCGTGTGAAACGTCACCGTTTCCAGGCATACACCAAAAACGTAATGTTCTTATCTTACTCCTCCCCGTTTCCAAGAAACATGATCTCAAAAACATGTGTGCCCTCAACCATCTCCACCTCTCAGCGGAGGCGTGCTGCATTAAATTTTACATTATAGAAAACTAATCATAGCGAACCAGATCAAAAAATCAATTTTTATATATATTATCACGTGAAATCCAACACCCACAAAGAGTTTAGAGACAATGACTTCATCAAGACGATGTGCCATACGTTGCAACATCAAGAGTAGCAAGAAAGAAATATGCACTACTAGTGCGTTGGAAAAAATAAATAAATAATATTGTTCTTATCTTGAATAATGCTGGTCAACCTGTCAGCTGACTATCATTCGCGATGATGAGTGCAGCTGCATTTAAGAAGCACAGAGCAGATAATCCTGACATTTTTTTGTTTGGATGTCAAGCGCGTAAGAGTGCTTGTGGTAAGCAAAACCATCGTGCACTTCACAATTAACTGCCTTGACTAACACACTATAGATTAGACAATATCAAGGTAAGCCCTACCTCGTGGCACGTAGTTGTTTATTGAGGATTCTAAACAAATAGGATAACAGGAGTTACTTGTAAACTGTCGACCATTCTCCACACACCATTATTCTTCACTGACCGTTATTCTCCATTGATTATCATTCCCCACACTGTAAACTGACCATCATTGACCCCATAATATTCCCTTTTACATTTCAGGTGGGTAGAAGGTGGATTTCAGAAGATGGCAAAAATAGCTATTGCTGTAGGTTTATCGATTTGAAAGACTGCTAAAAAATTTAAAATACCGTTCGGCACACGGCAAATCAAATTAAATATTTCCCATCAAAAAAATGGTTCAAATGGCTCTGAGCACTATGGGACTTAACATCTGAGGTTATCAGTCCCCTAGAACTTAGAACTACTTAAACCTAACTAACCTAGGTACATCACACAGATCCATGCCCGAGGCAGGATGCGAACCTGCGACCGTAGCAGTCACGCGGTTCTGGACTGAAGCGCCTAGAACCGCTCGGTCACCACGGCCGGCTATTTTCCATCAGATCCACTTCTCAACCACTATAGAAATTGGGATACAAATTCCAAAAACTAGACACACTAGAGCGATAATGTTGAAGCGAACGTGTGTATGGAAGCAGGAGGTGAAGAAGAACAAGAAGGAGAAGAAAAATGTAAGAATGATTGTGATGATGTTCCCGATTGTACGATGTTTTCAACAATCACAGGCAAAAATCGACCTGAGTGAAATGGTAGAGCAATAAGTTTCCTTGCTGGCTTCGAAAGCTGTAGACAATAATTATCATAGTAATAAAATTCATGTATATTAAAGAAGAGCTTTGTGCAGCATCGATTATTGCTTGACGTTGTGGAAAATGAAGTGAAAGATTCAGTGATAAGTTATGCATGAGTACATTAAGTCTTACCTAGAGAAACGAAGTGCTTAGATAAATAATGATGATTTTACACCATTGAGGCAATTGAACCAAGAATGAGTAAAAAGATGAGAGAAACAACTCCACCTTCCCTAAAACTTTCACTTCCTGACCATATTGCTATGCATTCCAAGATGCAAATTTTCAACGCACTTCAGACTGTAAGTCAGATTACCTGCAGTACGTGGAATACATGTGTGGATTTGTCGACCAATTTTTGCACATCTAGATTAACTAAATGTGTGGTACAAAGATTAAACTGTAATCATCTACTAACCTATAATTTCTTTAAATAGTGAAAATATGATGCTGCGAGTGTTTTAGCACGTAACAAAGACAATTTCCATATGGAAATAATTAATATGAAGATCCACTGTGTTTGCAAGGTATGTGAAATCTTACATATTATGAGAAATAAAACATGTTTATTTTTTCTCGAAGAGGTCTGTAATTATACTTGTGTACTGAAATATGCAGCCTGTGTGTGTGTGTGTGTGTGTGTTTGTGCAATTCAGAGGCAAATATCTTACGCCATTTGATGCCAACGTCTTTGAACGTGGGGTCAATTCAAAGGGAGGCTTATGTAATTTTTCTAATGTGGAAATACTGTAGTATAACTGAATGTAATGGAAAAAAATGCTGTACTCTCAATGGCTCTAAAATTTATAGAGCCACCACCATCTAGCACGGCGTTAGACTGAAAAATATTTCCCAACAGCTCCATCTTGCATTTTTTACAATGTACCTTCCTTCATCATCTTTAATTTTTAAATTTACCATCATCTTTAATTTTTTAAATTTCCCTACCATCCGCCATCTTTAATTTTTATCAGCATCTTGATGCCGTCATTGCTCATGGCATTTAGGCCAGCCCAGCCCATGCGTGTAGGCAACCCAAGGGCATAGATCAAAGTCCTCCAGAATCGGCCTAGCCAGTATAAAAAGTCTGAATTGACACTACTGTTCACGTGAGCGGATAATTTCAAATACAGTTACAGAAAATCATAGGGTGGTAATCCCAATGATCATTCAAAAACAAGAAAAGGTGTGAAATTTCATTCTTACAGACTGTTTAATGAAGGAAGCATGTCTTGATTTCATTCACACAGACCGTTGAAAAAACGGAAGGGACTGGAACACTTTCCCTTCTCAGATTGACGCAAGATTCGGACAGATCTGGACCAGAAAGCATACCACGCATAACACTCGTCTCTAGAAAAGTCTTCGGAATCTCGGAAAAGTAAAAATACACAAATATCGGCAGTAGAACACTTCTTCCAGCTAGCTGTTAGCCAGACAATCTAATAGACGATTACCATTGAACAGTAAAACCGAATCGTTTGTCGTACATCACTAGAGGAGACTGTCTTCGAAAAACGTCTCCTTCGGAAATTGGAAACGTAACCGCTATTTCAACAAATGACGAATATTATAACCTTCCAAAAGGGTGAACTACCAACGCGAAGGCATAGTGAGTACCGAGCACCTCGTAAAATTACTCAGCATTTTGCTGTTTCAATCTGTCAGTGCTTTTATTACAGATGAACTGACTTTGCCACATTCACCACATTTATTGTTAACCGAATTTCCCTTCTGTGTCATGCATTCTATTGACATCTTCCTATAAAATATTTTCCCATCTCAATTTCTGTGATTCCTTTGAGTGTGAAAATTTTCAGCTCATCTTGTAAGAATAAAGGAAGCATTCCCATGATGCAGTTCCAGAATATTTCACACACACACACACACACACACACACACACACACACACACACACACGCATACACACATACACAGACACACATACCGACGAGAGCTGATCGCAGTCTCCTCAGAAAGATAAGATCTTACTAAGTTATTGTATTATCTTCTAATCAAGTTACCTGGGTATAGCGTATCATCTCAGATGTGCGATTGGATTTGTGATCGATCGACAGAAAGGTCGCAGTTGGTAGTACAGGGGAAAGTCCCCTAGTGAAACTGAAGTTATATCTTTAAGGTTCTCTGAGGATGCGTCATAGGAAATCTGCTGTTATTGATCTATAAAAATCATTTAGAAGACAAATTGAATTGTCCCCCCTCCCCCGGAAATTGTTTGAAAATGATATTGAAAGCGTCCTGTAGCCACCTTTCATTGCAAACTCTCGTAGTGGTCAAGTCGGCAAAGAGGTTTCCGCTACTTGTGAGAAATCCACCTGCGTTAGGTTGGTGGCGGAAATGGCATCCTGGGGTTTTCCGGTCCACGCGGAGCGTGGAAGAGGCTGGAGAAGCGGGAGGCAGTCTGCCGCCGGTACGGGAAGCGTACACAGCTGTGCTCCAGTCGAAGAAGGGTGAGTTGGACTGACCGCGTGGCGCGTTGTCACATAGAGAGGGGAGCTTTAGCTTTTGGTCTCGAATTTCGTCTTATAAAGATTTATTTGCTGGGTTGCAGCAGGGAATGCAAGGCTTTTGTAGACTTTCAGTTTGATTCCCAATGCAGTCTTGACTTTGATCCGTGAGAGGAACGCAGCACAAAGGAGTTGCATATGTTGAAGTGCCCTCGGTTCAGTGTGAATGTTTATGTGCCTACAACTGTGTGTGTATGCTCCTAATCTTTTCCGGATCTTGGTAATTTTTGTGTATTTGTGGATTTTCTTTGTCTCATGTGATTAAAATTTGGCCACGGTCCATAGAAGTTGTCTCCGCGGACCGAGTGGGCACGCGAGTCTGTTATGAAACGTATAGTATTTCACAAGCAATTGTACATAGTTAGCATGCAATAGCAGTCTATAGATGCACTACATCAATGTTTTAAGGAATAAATAATTTTACCTTCAATCTTATCTTGTGTACCGATGTTACGTCGCCGTTACCTTCGCCATTTACCTTGTAGTTTTCCTTGTTGGCCCACCTATAGCGTTTCCATGTGCACAGGTGTAGTGATTAGTGTCCCTTTTTTTATCTGAAACAAATGCTCTGGAATAGATCGTGTTTTCACGAATCTTGCTGCAGGCTGCACTTACGCATGGTGTTCACGACCTATTTACTTTACTCAATATTTGATTCACGGGAAGAATGCCTGGATCATATTAATAACTACATCCCATTCTTTATCAATGACTTTACAATGAATGTTCTTTTGTGAGTTTTTCTTATTAATAAATTAAGTAATTTTCCGACTCAGTGCTACCTCTTCTTTGTCGTGATATAGGTGTGCATTTTCCTACATGTTTTATCTTGTATATGTATTACTGTATAGATATTGTGATTTAGTATTCAATTGTGTTACAAGTGTGGGTTGACTCTTGTCCTGTGGCGTGTATCGGTGTCATATAGTAAATCTTGGGTGCTTTGTGGGGACTGTGAGTCCATTAGGAGACTTTGGCATTATTCTTGTTGTATTTTGGAGCACGGAGTAACTATCCTTATGATGGAGACGCGTAGCTGTTCAGGGAGCCGCGATCGGAAAAACCTGCCAGACAATAACCCTGAACAAGGACGAGGTCAAAACGTCGAGTCCGACCAGGAACGAAACGCGGAAAACGCAAGTACAAGTGTTGTCCATCCTGAGCCCGCTGTAGTGATTTCGAATCATTCGATAGATGCAAATTCATTACAGGCTATGCTACGACAATTACTAGACAGTAATAGGAGACATATCGAGGAAGTGAATAAAAAACAAGCAGAAGAAAATAGGAGGCATATCGAGGAAGCGAATAAAAGATTGACTAGTGAAATAGTACAGGGTGTTGGGGAGAAACTGGCGATCATTGACCAACGCATCTCCGCCTTAGAAGAGGGGCACCAAGTCATTAGCAAGCAGGTGATGGAGCAAGAAGAAAGGTTCGCTGGGAATATACGTATACTAGCAGAACAATGCCAGAGTGAACAAGCGGCTCTTGAGTCCCGAGTAGGACGAAATTCCGCCATGGATCTCCGCGCGTTAGCAGAACAATGCCAGAGTGACCACGCGGCTCTTGTGTCCCGAATAGAGGACACTGCGGCTAAGTGCCCGGTCCACCTTAGCGCGCAGGTAGAAACCCTCAGCCAGGCGATAATAGCTCTCGAGCGAGAGCAAGGGCTTACGCAAACAAAACAAGACACGGCCCACCGAGAGATGCGAGAAGAAATAGCCAGGATCTCAGACGCAGTGGTGCGTAAGTCTGACAATAATAGGGAAACGATTACCTCGTCATCAGCGGATGCAGACGAAATACGGTCAATAACGAAATGTCCGCGTGGACAGTGTGAAATAAAAATACAACAAAGAGGGGTTACCGAGGGAATATGTGAGCGCATGGCCCGTTTAGAACTTCACCTAAAAGGGTTAAAGGCCCATGAAGTTGAAAGAAATGAACGAAAGGGCCATTATTCCGACGATGATTGCGGGAACGATGGCGAATTTGATCATCGTCATGATCACGGATCTCGTACCAGGTGGGAACGGCGCGGATCCCCTCAGGAACGTTCGCCAAGGGAAACTCACGAATTTGACTTTAAACATTTTCTGACCGTGAGGAAGTTTGAAGTCTTCCGTAACTCGGCTACGGGGATTCACCCGCGGGCCTGGTTACAGCAGTTCGAGTTCTCCCCCCCTCCTACGTGGCCCAGTGCGCACAAAATAGAGTATATGTGCGGCTACCTCGAAGGTGAGCCAGCGGCGCGGATGAGGTCAATTGCACGCAATTGCTACACTGTTGGGGAGTTTCGTCAACACTTCCTGTCGATATATTGGTCAGTGGCAGCGCAAAGTCGTGTAAAACACGGACTCATTATGCTACCAGAGTTAAACAGGTCAAAATTCTCCAGCCCTGTGCAGATGTTCGAGCACATGCTGCAGGCGAATGAACATCTTGACGATCCTTATGGACCTGCAGAAATTATTCGTATTTGCCTGGGAAAGTTTCCAATGCAGTTGCGGCACGTTATCCTTGCAGGACGATGTAAGGATGACGTAGAGGGGTTTCAAAATTTCCTTTTAGAGCTTGAGTGCGATGCGAATGGCACCACGCAGAATTACGGTCAGAGCGCCTACGAGCAGCGGCCGCGCGAGCGAAGCCGCAGCCGTAGAGACAGGTGGCACTCCAGACGTAACGGCTCGCCTCAGAGTTACAGGGCGCGCGAGCGTTGGCAGCGTCGCGACTCCTCACGGAACGCGGGCAGAACGAACGATGCCAATCGTCATCATTCACAGAAAGTAAATCAAAGACACCCCCGGGAGTTTAGAAGATATGGTAATGAGCAGAGATATTGGAGTAATTATAGCGGACCTAGGAACGGTAGTCGTGACCGACCACAGAATAATTATCGAACAAGCAACAACAAGGGTGCTGTAAACAGTACGGGTGGTCCGCCATTGGGTGTTGAAATTCGTCCCGCAAACCCGCGGAACAATCCGACAAATGCCTCTAATCAAAGGGATCAATGACTGTTGGCTGGCTCGGTTGGCGTCAAACTTAATGAGGACCGGTGCTATTGATGATATTGATGTGCATTTGAATAAAGGAAGACGATATTAGGGAAGATTTGTTGAGGGAGGGCCACAGTATTGGTGTGCCCGCGGTAAACCCAGTCGCCTCTGTTTCGTAAAATTACAGTGTATATTTTCCAATGTTTTGATTCACTCTGGTGTGATTAAAATTAAAGTGTATATTTTCTGTGTATTGTAAAGGGTCCCCCAATATGTGTGTAGTTATTTCTTCTTCTCAGCAGAAAGGAGTAGTGTTGTGCAGCTTCAAAACGTCTGAATGTGAATGATCATGAGGCTCATCTGAAGTGTTTCCTGTTACGGTAAGATGGCTTTCGTTTTTTGATGACTGAAAAGGTATCGGGTGTGTTGGTGTGGCGAGTCAATGGTCGTAAGGTAATTCTTGATGATAAATTACAGTTTTAGTGTTCTTATTCCCCTTAGGTGAGCATGATTCAGTGAGATTTTTCAAATGTACTGCGATGTTAATGAAGCAACTTGGTGACTTGTAGGTGAAGGATTGTGTATGAAGGGAGATTAATAGTGTTTGATTTTCAGAGTTGCCATCTTATAAGATATTTGGAAAGTGTAACTTGCCGTCACATACTACTAGGTACGGTTGAGGACACCAGGGTGTGAAACCCCAGAAGATGTATATGGAAACAGCTTATAAACTCAAGCAGCTTGATATTTAATAGAGAATCAATGCGACTACCTCCAAGCTAAAATAACATGACGGTAGGTGAGGACCCCTGGGGACATGTGGTGAGTAAATGTGTAATCATTATGAGTATCTTATGATAGTAGTAAGTTGGGTACTCATGGCTCTGGACAATGGATTTCATTTGACAGTAGTTTTTTATGTACTTATAGGACGAAGTGTTTATGTGTTTGCTAATAGGATAGGATGGTTTTTATTTTCATTTTTATGCCCACTGACCTTTTGAATTAGTCTGATGAATAGATGTTGAAACATTTACCATTCCAGATGTGACTTGAATGAACCTTCTGTGTCTCATTAATCATAACTTTTATTATGCAATGTCCATAGAAAAGAAGTCTCGGAAATTTTTCACAGATCAGCAAACATGTTCTGCAAACCTTGGAGGAGCAGTCAATGAACAACGATATGGGTATTGGTGTTGAAAGGAATATTTTGTTTATATTTGGGAATTGTAGTCGGGCTATATGGTGATGGTGACTAGTACGAGCTGTGTAGATTGTGTGTGAGAGCGTAGTTAGGAGCAGGTAGAGTTTTGAGTCTGTAGCTAGCAGTGGCGCCAAATCTTATCCAAATCCTGACCAAACCTTGTACAAGATCTACCCTGAATGATTGACAGCAGATGTAATGCTTGAACTATATTTTATAAAAAAGGATTTTTTGTTTGTTTGAATATTGGTTATTTAATTTTCTTCATTGTTTTTTTTATTAGTAATGTTAAGAAGGCCCTTTTTGTCAAGTTAATTTTGGGCACTATTCCATGTATTGATCAGGAGTGAGAAACTCCGAAGATTTTGTGGTAATCTGTACACATGATATTTTGTAACGGTCCCTGTGAGCGCAGCTCGTAAGTGGGTGCAAAGCCGCCTAGGGAGCCTCCGCATCAGAAAGCACAGGGCTTGGTCCACCGGCAGGCATTGCCGAACCCTGGTATCAACGGCGAAGCAGTGATGCGGCGAGCGGTCACAGCTGTTTCCCCGTCAGAGGGGAGGGGATGCTGGTCTTCCCCCAGGCGCAGGCTCACACCGGAGCCCGCAGGCGTGTCACCACGGCAGCGCCAGCTGATGGCCGGCGTTCCACCCTATGCGCTAGTCATCTGACAGGCGAAAGGGAAAGTATGACGCACACCAGGCGAGGCCGCCGATCCCTGAGCGCCGCTAGTCCAGACGGCTGCTGCGGTGAGGTAACGCCCACTGCCCGGAGGGACGCGGGTCCCACCACTGACGCATCAGCTGAGACGGTGCAAAGAGGTGATAAGCGAGTCTCAAGCCCGACACCCGCACGAGTTTACGTCGACCTCGATGCGACGCAGAAGAGCGCGTGTCTCCCCATTGACACGACAGGAGACGGGGGCGTGTGTCGGTAAAACACATTCCTCCACAACACACGGACGACGACCGCCAAGCCGCCTTCTCGATGATGAGGCAGGGCCCACAAGTGGCGATGTCCTGCAAATCTGCAACGCCGAACCATCCCACAGTATGGACGCAGAGGGTGGAAACGGGCACGAGGCAACGTCGCGGGGTGCTGTCTAGGATGAACAACCTGGGTTACAACGGACGTTACAATCAACGCCGCTGCGAACTCCCCAGTTCAGTGTTGTGGTCCCCTAGTAGCTTATCCTCCAAGTCGCCTTTAGAACAGACGCCCACCCCAGCACCTAAAGAGAATACCCGGTGAAACAACCATGTGGCGAAACTGAAAAATGACAGCGTGTCAACGAGTTGATTTCTGGATGTGTTTTTGTACTCATGTCTTATTTTCCATAGGTGATTATTTACCAGCTGTCATGCCATTGGGTTCATTAATGATTTTGTATCACTGTATTTGTTGTGAATATTGTATTTTGCACTTGCACGGCAAAGAGGTTTCCGCTACTTGTGAGAACTCCACCTGCGTTAGGTTGGTGGCGGAAATGGCATCCTGGGGTTTTCCGGTCCACGCGGAGCGTGGAAGAGGCTGGAGAAGCGGGAGGCAGTCTGCCGCCGGTACGGGAAGCGTACACAGCTGTGCTCCAGTCGAAGAAGGGTGAGTTGGACTGACCGCGTGGCGCGTTGTCACATAGAGAGGGGAGCTTTAGCTTTTGGTCTCGAATTTCGTCTTATAAAGATTTATTCGTTGGGTTGCAGCAGGGAATGCAAGGCTTTTGTAGGCTTTCAGTTTGATTCCCAATGCAGTCTTGACTTTGATCCGTGAGAGGAACGCAGCACAAAGGAGTTGCATATGTTGAAGTGCCCTCGGTTCAGTGTGAATGTTTATGTGCCTACAACTGTGTGTGTATGCTTCTAATCTTTTCCGGATCTTGGTAATTTTTGTGTATTTGTGGATTTTCTTTGTGTCATGTGATTAAAATTTGGCCACGGTCCATAGAAGTTGTCTCCGCGGACCGAGTGGGCACGCGAGTCTGTTATGAAACGTATAGTATTTCACAAGCAATTGTACATAGTTAGCATGCAATAGCAGTCTATAGATGCACTACATCAATGTTTTAAGGAATAAATAATTTTGCCTTCAATCTTATCTTGTGTACCGATGTTACGTCGCCGTTACCTTCGCCATTTACCTTGTAGTTTTCCTTGTTGGCCCACCTATAGCGTTTCCATGTGCACAGGTGTAGTGATTAGTGTCCCTTTTTTTTATCTGAAACAAATGCTCTGGAATAGATCGTGTTTTCACGAATCTTGCTGCAGGCTGCACTTACGCATGGTGTTCACGACCTATTTACTTTACTCAATATTTGATTCACGGGAAGAATGCCTGGATCATATTAATAACTACATCCCATTCTTTATCAATGACTTTACAATGAATGTTCTTTTGTGAGTTTTTCTTATTAATAAATTAAGTAATTTTCCGACTCAGTGCTACCTCTTCTTTGTCGTGTGGCTAGAGTTGGTGGCGACCCTATCTTTTATATTGATTTCAGTGTCAAGTAGCATTTTCTTATTCAAAGTGCGCGTGGCTCTTTTAGCTATCAGGCTACATTCAAAGGGCGCTTCATGCTTCTTGCACATAGCGTCCTTTTATTCACGCTACTTACAATATCATTGATCAGCGTATAGTAATAAAAACGAGTTACAAAAGCATTTAGACAAGATATCTGTATGGTGCAAAAAGTGGCAACAACAAAACGTCTAACGTTCTCCATCTGAGTACTAAAAAAATTTAGATTACAGGATAAATCACACAGATTTAGTGCTCGGATAATTACCTAGGGATTAAATTTACAAACTTAAATTAAAACCATTACGTCGGAACTTTTTTGCGGAAGACGTCTCAAAGACCATGTTTCATTAACACATCACTCAGAAGGTGCAATAAATGTATTAAAAAGCCTGCTGTCTCCACTCTTGCCCTTCCTCTTCTGAAGTATTATTGTTGGGGATTGTTGGGTGTGGAATCCTTAGGATTCAGTTCAAAGATAGATAAAGAGAAGGAGGAAGAGAAAGAGAGGTGGATATGATAAGCGATTGTGGGTGGCAGGTATTAAAAGAAAACCCTTTTCCCCCTGGCGAGGTCATTTCACTAAATTTCAATCATTAACTTTATCTCCTGAATACAAAATTGTTTTACTCCCTCCTACATACGAAGAAATGACCAGAGAAATCAGAGCAATCACTGAAGGATTTCGATAGTGAGAAATATTCTTGGGAGTTGCGTTGGATAGTAATGTCTAAACTGAGCAATATTTTTAGGAGGTTGCTATTCATCGTCTTCCATTATGTTCTTTCTCATTCGTTACACATTGCGGTTTGATTATAACACATTTTTTCTGTTCGACCCTAAGTCTTCTAACTGATTTGATCTGGTTCACCATGATTTCCTCTGCAGTAATCTCCGTAACATAAAATTTAATACCTGCATCACCACTCCTTCTTCTATCTCGGCGGAGGTAGCGGTGGGCAGCTATTGGCTGGCGGTGCCCCAGTGATCAGCTGCTGAGGGCAGTACGGTGGCATTATCAGAGCTTGTCAGATTCACTTGCACGCAGACTTAGATTATCTCACGTGTCTTAAAGAGCAGTAGTTAAATACTTTTTACCGCAAAATGGTGGACATCCATAGCACAGAGATGTAGAGAGAGCCATTTGTACTCCTTGAGTGCACGTATATCTTCCGTGTTTTGAAATGTAGAGATACAACACGCATATTCGAGATTAAGTCTCCTTGATTACGTATAGCCCTGAACTTGCATTTCTCCGAAATCATGTTTCTTGCTAGTATCGGAAACCGAAATATTATGTCGCTTCACCAAATTAGAACTTGTCGCTTTCTTGCCTATTGGAAGACGCATGGAAACTGGTGGGAACCTTATGAGTCGACGTGTCACACGAAATAAGATAATCCACAAATGCGCAGGAGCCGACCCTTTCCCTGTCCACCTTTTGCTGACTCTGCAGGCGGTTAGGGTTGTGAAAGTAGTAGGCTGTCAACATCATTCAGTGCTTGTCGTATAGGACACATGCGCAACAAAAAATGTAAGTCTGACTCATACATATTGTTCTTCACGATCTCACATCTTTCACCTGCTCATTCTTCTTCCTCTTGAAACGTTTCTGCTTATGTTCAAATGTGTGTGAATTCCTAAGAGACCCAGCTGCTGAGGTCATCGGTCCCTAGACTTACACACTACTTAAATTAACTTACGCTAAGTACAACAGACACACACATGCGCGGGGGAGGACTCGGACCTCCGGCGGGAGGAGCCGCGCGATCCGTGACATGGCGCCTCTAACCACGCAGCCACTTCGCGCGGATTCTGCTTATGTAATTCATTCACAAAGCCTCTTCCAATCTTTCCTCTTCTCCCACAGTCTATCATTCAGGTGATTACGAAGTCTTTAACGACGGAGTCCTTGCATAAAAAGCTCTCGGTTTACTTGCCGCGTCAAATTTGGATAACATCCCAAGCTTTCGATGACTACCTCCGTCATCTTCGTCAGGGGTAAAACTGACTGTCGTGGACCGGTGAGGCTTCCGCTTTTATAAGCAGTAAACGGCTTCTCATTGGCTGGATGACGTCACGGTGAAAACGGCGCGTACTGAGGTGGCGGCCTCTATATCCATAGATTTTGTTTGCGCCCTTTATCCAGCGTTGCTTGCAGCGCCATCCATCGTAACAGGCGGAGAACTGCGAGGAATGTAAGAAGCCTCCCTCTGCGCTCTTTCTTTATCAATTGCGCGCTTCCATTCATTGCTGAGTGCATAACCGGAGTCTCTGTTGAAATTATTTTCACAGAGTCTAATTTCAACTGCTTCCCTGATGACAGTATCCCAATAGTTTGAAGCGTGAGCAAGTAGTCTTGTTTCATCGAACAAAATCTTATGTTTATTTAACAAACTGTGCTCAGCCACCGCTGATTTTTCTAGATAATTTCAGGTGACTCTGATGTTCCACACAGCGATCGGCAACAGTTCTTATAGACTGGCCCACATAATTTTTGCCACACCCCCAAGGAGTGCTGTAAATTCCCGGCACTCTCAGGCCAAGAGTATCTTTCCCGGGTCGCAACATCTCTTTAATCTTCCTGGGTGACCGGAACACTGGTCTGATTCCCCGCCGGCTCAGGATTCTGCCGATCTTGCTGGTCGTTGCACCGCAGAATGGTAGCCGCGCGGTGTGTTGGTCCTCTTGATATGTTCGAACAGCGTCCTTCCTTGGTTTCTTCGCCAGAGTAGATCTGATATCACGATCGGAATATCCATTTTTTCTGAATACCGTCGTCAGATGTTTAATCTTGGAGCCGAGATGATCCTTGCTCTGTGTACCATGGTATTCAGCATAGCTCTCTTCTGAGCTGGATGGTGAAAACTACGCGCGTTTAGATATAAATCTGTATGCGTTGGTTTTCTGTACACAAAATGTCCGAGACGTCCATCTAATTTTCGCTCCACCAGCACATCTAAGAAGGGTAACTTCCCATCCTTCTCCAACTCCACTGTAAATCGTATGTTCTGATGTATTCCATTCAAATGATCAACAAACTGCTGCAGTACCTCATTGCCATGTGGCCAGATTAAAAATGTATCGTCAACATACCTGAAGAAGCAAGGACTATTTCGGACAAGGAATATCTCGGCTCCGAGATTAAACATCTGACGACGGTATTCAGAAAAAAATGGATATTCCGATGGAGATATCAGATCTACTCTGGCGAAGAAACCTAGGAAGGACGCCGTTCGAACAGATGAAGAGGACCAACACACCGCGCGGCTACCATTCTGCGGTGCAACGACCAGCAAGATCGGCAGAATCCTGAGCCGGCAGGGAATCAGACCAGTCTTCCGACCACTCAGGAAGATTTCAAACATGCTTTTCATTCAGTACTGCAGAATCTGCTACCAGCTGTCATATGGTAATTCAAGCAGCTGCACGACTGAGCAGCAGAGGACCTACAGCGGTTGAAGTACCAGTATTTAACTGAGGAACTCGAAGAAGAATAATATCTCTTGGTAGAGCACACCATCATACTTCACTTTGAGGAAAACCTGGTAATATTATTGTATTAGTGTCATGTCCCTAATAATAGATCAACCAACACCCAAAACACATTCAATGAAGTGCAATATATGATCCTGAGTTGGTTACTGTTGAGTCTGCATTTAGAAGTCGAATATACCCAGGTGTGATAACTATGGAAGACGGTATTTCTTGGACACTTATTTCCACGTTTCTTAGAACAGAGTTCATCTAATTAACCAGTCTCTTAAAATCCAATATTTCCTAGTCTACAAGTTACTGTTGCCCAAGTCAGATGAAGAAAACCAAGTGTATCTCAATACAAAGACTGCGAATTTAGTTTCATCTTAAATCAGAGATGAATGGTACTCGACTAAGCTCGTTGTTAAGCTGTTAAAGAAACTTGAGACTTTTCAAGAGAGAGATTCTGGCTAAACGATGAAAGAAATACTTACACTGCATCTCATGTAAATGAAACAAGGAATTTTATGCAGGAGTATGTATGAAACTGCACGAACCGACAATAAATAAACATGCAGTAATAAAATTGTTAAGTTGTTGTTGTGGACTTCAGTCCAGAGACTGATTTGATGCAGCTCTCTGTACTACTGTGTCCTGTGTAATCCCCCTCATCTCCAAGTAATAACTGCAACCTACATGCTGCTCAATCTGTTAGTGTACTCGTCTCTTGGTCTCCCTCAACGATTTTTACCCTCCATGCTTCCCTCCAACACTAAATTGGTGATCCCTTGATGCCCCAGAATGTGTCCTACCAAGCCATCCCTTCGTCTAGTCAAGTTGTACCACAATTTCCTCTGCTCCCAAATTCTGTTCAGTAGCTCCTCATTACCTACGTGATCTACCCATCTAATCTTCAGCATTCTTCTATAGCACCACATTTCGAAATCTTATATTCTCTTCTCGTCTAAGCTATTTATCGTTCAGTTTCACTTACATACATGCCTACACTCCATGCAAATACTTTTAGAAAAGACGTCCTGACACTTAAATCTATACTCGATGTCAAGAAATTTCTCTTCTTCAGAAACGTTTTCCTTGCCATAGCCAGTCTCCATTGAATATCCTCTCTACTTCGACCATCAACAGTTGTTTTGCTTCTCTAATAGTAAAATTAATCTATTACTTTAAGAGCCTTCTTTCCTAATTTAATTGCTTCAGCTACATCTGATTTAATTCACTACATTCCCTTATCCTCGTTTTGCTTTTGTCGATGTTCATCTTATATCCTCCTTTCAAGACACTGTTCATTTCGTTCAACTGCTACTCCAAGCCCTTTGCTGTCTCCGACAGAATTACAAACCTCAAAGTTTTTATTTCTCCTCCATGTATTTCAATTTCTACTCCAAGTTTTTCTTTTGTTTCCTTTGCTGCTTGCTCAATATACAGAATGAATAACATCGGGGATAGGCTACAACCCTGTCTCACTCCTTTCTCAACCACTGCTTCCCTTTCGTGCCCCTCGACTCTTATAACTGCCATTTAGTTTCTGCACGAATTGTGAAAAGCCTTTCGTTCTCTGTATTTTACTTTTACCACCTTCGGAAGTTGAAAGACAGTATGCCAGTCAACATCGTCAAAAGCTTTCTCTAAGTCTATAAATGTTCCTTTCGTTAACCTATCTTCTAAGATAAGTCGCAGAGTCAGTATTGCCTTGCCTTACGTGTACCAATATTTCTACGGAATCCAAACTGATCTTCCCCGAGGTCGGCTTCTTCCCGTTTTTCCATTCGTCTGTAAAGAATTCGTGTTAGTATTTTGCAGTCTTGGCTTATTATACTGATTGTTCGGTAATTTTCACATCTGTCAACACCTGCTTTCTTTGCGATTGGAATTATTATATTCTTCTTGAAGTCTGAGGATATTTCACCTGCCTCATACATCTGGCTGACCAGATGGAAGAGTTTTGTCATGGCTGGCTCTCCCAATGCTATCAGTTGTTCTAATGGAATGTTGTCTAATCCTGGGGCATTCTTTCGAATTACATACTTCAGAGCTCTATCAAATTCTTTACACGGTGTCATATCTCCCATTTTATCGTCATCTACGTTCTCTTCCATTCCCATAATATTGTCCTCAGTTACATCACCCTTGTATAGACCCGCTATGTACTCCTTCCACCATTCTGCTTTCCCTTTTTGTTTAGAACTGCTTTTTCATTTGAGCTCTTGATATTTATACAAGTGGTTCTCTTTCGTCCAAAGGTCTCTTTAATTTTCCTGTAGGCAGTATCTATCTCACGCTTGCTTAGTGATATATGCTTCTACATCCTTACATGAGTCCTCTAGCCATGTCTGCTTAGCCATTTGTCGATCTCATTTTTGATTTGTTTGTATTCCTTTTGGCCTGCATCATTTACCGCATTTTTATATTTTCTCATTTCATCATTTAAATTCAGTATCATTTCATTTTCTCAAGGATTTCTACTAGCCCTCTTGCAATTACCTACTTGATCCACTGCTGCCTTCACTATTTCATCTCTCAAAGCTACCCATTCATCATTTACTGTATTTCTTTCCCCTGTTCTTGTCAGTCTTTCTACAATCCTCTCTCTGAAACTCTCTACAACCTCTGCTTCTTTCAGTTTATCCAGGTCCCATCTCCTTAAAATCCTACCTTTTTGCAGTTTCTTCAGTTTTAATCTACAGTTCATAGCCAATTAATTGTGGTCAGAGTCCACATCTGCCCCTGGAAATATCTTACAATTTAAAACCTGGTTCCTAAATCTCTCTCTTACCATTATACATTCTATCTGAAACCTATGGTGAAGGTGTAGTGGACTACAATGTTAATTACCACATTGCAGGTGATTTATTGAAAAATTCCTGTCACGGATTCAGAAAATATCGTTCTTATGAAACATAATTTGCTCTTTATTCTCATGAAGTAATTAATGCTATCAACAGGGGATGTCAGACTGATTCCATATATTTAGAATTGCAGACGGCTTTTGACACCGTTCTTCATAAGCGACTTCTAATCAAAATACTTAATTATGGAGTACCGTCCCAGTTGTGAGGCTGGATTCCTAATTTCCTATCAGTGAGGTCACAGTTAGTAATAAGTGACGAAAAATCTACGAGTATAAAATAAATAATGTCTCGCGTTGCCCAAGGATGTTTGATAGCCTCTCTGCTGTTACCGATCTATATAAACGATTTGGAAGACATCCTGAGCATCCCTCTTAGAGAGTTTGCAGATGACGCTGTCATTCACCATCTTTTGAAGACATCAGATGACCAAAACCAATTGCAAAATGATTTAAACAATTTATCTGTATGGCGCGAAAAGTGACAATTGACTCTAAATAGCCGGCTGGGGTGGCCGAGCTGTTCTAGGCCCTACAGTCTGGAACCGCGCGACCGCTACGGTCGCAGGTTCGAATCCTGCCTCGGGCATGGGTGTGTGTGTGATGTCCTTAGGTTATTTAGGTTTAAGTAGTTCTAAGTTCTAGGGGACTGATGACCTCAGAAGTTACGTCCCAAACTGCTCAGAGCCATTTGAACCATTTTTGACTCTAAATAATGACAACTGGGTAGCCATCATCTTGAGTACTAAAATGAATTAGATAAATTTCGGTTACATAAGATTCACTCAAATCTAAATCTGTGAACTCAGCTAAGTACTTAGGGATTACAGTAACGAATAATTTCAGACCCGGCCGGAGTGGCGGTGCGGTTCTAGGCGCTACAGTCTGGAACCGAGCGACCGCTACGATCGCAGGTTCGAATCCTGCCTCGGACATGGATGCGTGTGATGTCCTTAGGTTAGTTAGGCTTAATTAGTTCTAAGTTCTAGGCGACTGATGACCTCAGAAGTTAAGTCGCATAGTGCTCAGAGCCATTTGAACCATTTGAACCAATAATTTCAGCTGGAACGGTCACATAGATAATGCTGTGGTTGGTTGGTTGGTTTGGGGGGAAGGACAAGACAGAGAGGTCATCAGTCTCATCGGGTTAGGGAAGGATGGGGAAGGAAGTCGGCCACGTCCTTCCAAAGGAACCATACCGGCATTTGCCTGAGGTGTTTTAGGGTTAATCACGGAAAATCTAAATTAGGATGGCCGGACGCGGGTTTGAACCGTCGTCCTCCCGAATGCTCGTCCAGTGTGCTAATCACTGCGTCACCTCGTTCGGTATAATGTTGGGGGTAAAGCAAACCAAAGACTGTGATTTGTTGGCAGAACACTTAGAAAATGCAACAAGTCTACTAAAGAGACTGCTTGCACTACGCTTGTCCGCCCTCTGCTGGAGTACTGCTGTGAGATGTGGGACCCACATCACACAGGATTGACGAAGGACAGCGAAAAAGTTGAAAGAAAGGCAGCTATTTTTGTATTATCGCGAAGTAGAGGAGAGAGTACCACGGATATGGTAAGCGAACAGGCGTGACAATCATTAAAACAAAGACATATTGCGTTGCGGCAGGATCTTTTCATGAAATTTCAGTCATCAGATTTCTCTTCCGAATGATAAAAATACAGGGGGAAATGATCATCATCATAAAATAGAAATCAGACCTCGCGCGGGAAGGTTTAAATGTTCGGTTTTCCGTGTGCTGTTCGAGAGTGGAACAGTAGAGAAACAGCTTGAAGATAGTTCGATGAACCTTCTGCTTGGCACTTAACTGTGAATTGCAGAGTAATCATGTTAATGTAGATGCAGAAGTAGGCTGTGCTAACTTTGGCTATCGTAAATACAGAATTGTGCTTAGGAGTTCTTACAAATTCCATTCCATGATTTCCTAACAAAGGTGAGAGTCATATCTTACTTTTTCGTATGTTGATAACACAGGACACTGACCGACTGGAGCTATAGAAGCGTCTTGTTGTTGTTGTTGTGGTCTTCAGTCCTGAGACTGGTTTGATGCAGCTCTCCATGCTACTCTATCCTGTGCAAGCTTCTTCATCTCCCAGTACCTACTGCAACCTACATCCTTCTGAATCTGCTTAGTGTATTCATCTCTTGGTCTCCCCCTATGATTTTTACCCTCCACGCTGCCCTCCAATACTTAATTGGTGATCCCTTGATGCCTCAGAACATGTCCTACCAACCGATTTCTTCTTCTGGTCAAGTTGTGCCACAAACTTCTCTTCTCCCCAATCCTATTCAATACTTCCTCATTAGTTATGTGATCTACCCATCTAATCTTCAGCATTCTTCTGTAGCACCACATTTCAAAAGCTTCTATTCTCTTCTTGTCCAAACTATTTACCGTCCATGTTTCACTTCCATACATGGCTACACTCCATACAAATACTTTCAGAAATAACTTTCTGACACTTAATTCTATACTCGATGTTAACAAATTTCTCTTCTTCAGAAACGCTTTCCTTGCCATTGCCAGTCTACATTTTATATCCTCTCTACTTCGTCCATCATCAGTTATTTTGCTCCCCAAATAGCAAAACTCCTTTACTACTTTAAATGTCTCATTTCCTAATCTAATACCCTCAGCATCACCCGACTTAACTCGACTACATTCCATTATCCTCGTTTTGCTTTTGTTGATGTTCATCTTATATTCTCCCTTCAAGACACCATCCATTCCGTTCAACTGCTCTTCCAAGTCCTTTGCTGTCTCTGACAGAATTTCAATGTCATCGGCGAACCTCAAAGTTTTTATTTCTTCTCCATGGATTTTAATACCTACTCCAAATTTTTCTTTTGTTTCCTTTACTGCTTGCTCAATATAGAGATTGAATAACATCGGGGAGAGGCTACAACCCTGTCTTACTCCCTTCCCAACCACTGCTTCCCTTTCATGTCCCTCAACTCTTATAACTGCCATCTGGTTTCTGTACAAGTTGTAAATAGCCTTTCGCTCCCTGTATTTTACCCCTGCCACCTTTAGAATTTGAAAGAGAGTATTCCAGTCAACATTGTCAAAAGCTTTCTCTAAGTCTACAAATGCTAGAAACGTAGGTTTGCCTTTCCTTAATCTTTCTTCTAAGATAAGTCGTAAGGTCAGTATTGTCTCACGTATTCCAGTATTTCTACGGAATCCAAACTGATCTTCCCCGAGGTCGGCTTCTACTAGTTTTTCCATTCGTCTGTAAAGAATTCGTGTTAGTACTTTGCAGCTGTGGTTTATTAAACTGATTGTTCGGTAATTTTCACATCTGTCAACACCTGCTTTCTTTGGGATTGGAATTATTATATTCTTCTTGAAGTCTGAGGGTATTTCGCCTGTTTCATACATCTTGCTCACCAGATGGTAGAGTTTTGTCAGGACTGGCTCTCCCAAGGCCGTCAGTAGTTCCAATGGAATGTTGTCTACTCCGGCGGCCTTGTTTCGACTCAGGTCCTTCAGCGCTCTGTCAAACTCTTCACGCAGTATCTTATCTCCCATTTCATCTTCATCTACATCCTCTTCCATTTCCATAATATTGTCCTCAAGTGCATCGCCCTTGTATAGACTCTCTATATACTCCTTCCACCTTTCTGCTTTCCCTTCTTTGCTTAGAACTGGGTTTCCATCTGAGCTCTTGATGTTCATACATGTGGTTCTCTTATCTCCAAAGGTCTCTTTAATTTTCCTGTAGGCAGTATCTATCTTACCCCTAGTGAGATAAGCCTCTACATCCTTACATTTGTCCTATGGCCATCCCTGCTTAGCCATTTTGCACTTCCTCTCGATTTCATTTTTGAGACGTTTGTATTCCTCTTTGCCTGCTTCATTTACTGCATTTTTATATTTTCTCCTTTCATCAATTAAATTCAATATTTCTTCTGTTACCCAAGGATTTCTACTAACTCTCTTCTTTTTACCTACTTGATCGTCTGCTGCGTTCACTACTTCATCCCTCAGAGCTACCCATTCTTCTTCTACTGTATTTCTTTCCCCCATTCCTTTCAATTGTTCCCTTATGCCCTCCCTGAAACTCTGTACAACCTCTGGTTCTTTCAGTTTATCCAGGTCCCATCTCCTTAAATTCCCACCTTTTTGCAGTTTCTTCAGTTTTAATCTACAGGTCATAACCAATAGACTGTTGTCAGAGTCCACATCTGCCCCTGGAAATGTCTTACACTTTAAAACCTGGTTCCTAAATCTCTGTCTTACCATTATATAATCTATCTGATACCTTTTAGTATCTCCAGGGTTCTTCCATGTATACAACCTTCTATCATGATTCTTAAACCAAGTGTTAGCTATGATTAAGTTGTGCTCTGTGCAAAATTCTATCAGGCGGCTTCCTCTTTCATTTCTTAGCCGCAATCCATATTCACCTACTATGTTTCCTTCTCTCCCTTTTCCTTATATAAACTAAAAATCCAAGATGTACGTCACATATGGATGTAATATCCTAGGAAGTGACTTACATAATTGTAAACTGCTAGCACAGCTGCTCTATTTTGTGTGCGTGTGTATGTGTGTGTGTGTGTGTGTGTGTGTGTGTGTGTGTGTGTGTCGTGGGTACCACAGCCAGCTACCCGTACATCAGTTGGCATAAAAGATGCATATCCTTTTATTAATGTTGCAATTTTAAGACTGCGCACATAATTGATAATTGGAAAGTGTGGACAAGAGTTTATGTTGCCAAGATTGTTTCGAGTACGCTGCTGAAGTTTCACTCAGAAGCCCTTAAACATCCTCTTTACCGATGTCTCCCCACGCGATTTTCAAATTTTTGGAGCCCGTGACGAAAGACATGTGGGGCCGTTGAATTGCTTTGGATGAGGGGGTGCATGCCTCGGTACATCATGAATCCACAGGCAACAGCAAACATTTTTCCATGAAGGCATTTACCGTATTGTCTGACAGTAGGACAAATATATTAACAGTTATGACAATTACTTTTAAAATAATAAACAGTTTATTTATCTCTTTTCGATCTGTCTCGTTTTCATTTGACTGCCCCTTATACATGCACCAGATATTTGCAGTTGTTTGCCCTTTACCGAGCTAAGCATATCTTTCATTTCTCTTGGTGGTCGAAATATGTTTTTCTTGAGGACTCTCATAATTTTGGCTGAGGGAGATCTGACATCGGGGATAAAGGCGAGTTTCTCTTCCTCTTACTCTGCCTCTTGTTTGCGGATGGCTGTATGATTCGTTTACTTCGGCGCACATCTCGTGTGCGTTTCGCTGTACTCATTTTGGTGAAACATCTCTCAAATGTTGCAGCTCAGAAGGGAGGCTGTCTTTGTCACAAATGACACATAAACTTTGTACCAGAGTCGTTAGAACAATAACTACTGCGTCGAATGATGACAGCTCGTTGCATTTAGGTAATGTCTGTGTTGGTCTTCTTTCTGTGGATTTCATGTTCTAGGGTCCCGTCTGTTTTTCTTCATTTTATTAGGCTATGTCCAAAAGTTGAAGACATCAGTGGATACACAGAGACAGTTTGGGCCCATTCTGCATTGTTTCCAGATTTATGATGATGTCATCGATGATGTCATTTGCCATTGGCAGATTTCTGGGATAGCCAATTGCTCAATGTATAAAATGGCGGGAAGTTCAAATTTTGGCGGGAAATTGACATTTTAGTGTACCATTCAAAATTCCTCACTACACCTATGATGTCACTCTGGAAGTAGGGCTGTTGTCCTGATATAAAGTGCTGGGAAATACAAAAATCTGAGGTGGCACATTGTCGTGCTAGTGTAAGTAGGTCACTTGTGCTAAATATAGAATTCGAGATGGGTGAGCTGGAATACTGGTGCAGATCTATGACATCAGAAACCGAGATGTTAGAACAAAGGGAAGTAACTTGCCTGCTAGAAGGTTTTCAATCCTGTAGAGACAATGAGGTTATTTATAGCAGTCAGGTCACTACTTCCAAGCGTAGAATTCCGTCTTGCCTGCCGTACATGAAGCAACTACTCTCTGATGTCACCATTTAGTTTGATCAGCACATATATCGTACAGTATCGTACTATTTCAATTCAAAAATTGGGAGTCTACATTTTATTCAAGTGCGCTTGTGCTGTGCTCGAACAGTCTCCCCTCCAGCTCTCTGATATTACAGTTTAAACAATTCCCATCTCCACACCAGCACAAAATCGAGGCAAAATCCGCTTTCCCAAGATTAAAATGATGGATAGTACGTTGGCTGTCAAGCATTTGTTGTAACTCTGCAACTGTGTAACTCACTGCTGCAGACTGCACGGTTGTCAAACAGTAGACACTGCCATGTGTGGGAATAGGAGAGGATTCTTCTGTATCTGTATTTAAACTCTGCGGCTCGAGTCCCGTGCGCTGGCTCGTGTAAGCTCCATCAGCGCGGTGCTTCGCTGCGCCACGATGCGAGCCATCGTCTCAGACTGGCTAAACACATCAAACTAAGCTCGGAGCGTTACACATGACGTGACACGGCCCTCTAATACACTGCTACTTTCACCTGTGTGTTTAGAGCAGTCGCTGTCACTTCATACAGCTTGGAGGATCGGTGGACGTACGTCACCTTTCGTCCGATACACGTTGTGTCTCCCCAACACAGCCTGCTCACTGTGTAAGACGACACAGCTTTCAGACGTATTCCTAAGATTACACACTTTTACACTTGTAATTTTATAACTGCTCAGTTTCTCACCTCTTAGTCGTCTATAATGATACTCTGTTAACATTCCAGTGTAGGAAACCTATTTCCAGTGCCTGACATACCGGTACATTCAGCTAGCAAGTTCCACACTCTACAGTCGCAAACTTAAAGAGGGTAAAACTACTACCTCGTACGTCAAATAAAAGATCGATTCTGTCTGACACAAACCATTCGTAAGTTTCTGGAGGTGCAAAATGTCAATTGTTTACGAAATTCAGTCCAATTACGGTTGGGAAATTATGGCACACTGATCAGTAAGAACATTATGGCCACCTACCTAATAGCCAGTACGTTCACCTTTGGCACGGATAACAGCGGCGACGCATCGTGGCTCGGGGCCGTCATGGAGACTTGCACGAGCTCCACTGGCCCCGTGGACGCCGATGAGAACATTCCCTAGAGCATCAGGGAGTCGCCGCCAGCTTGTTACCGTCCCGCAGTATAGGTATCAAAGAGCTGGTCCCCTGGAAGACGACGGATTCGCGCCCTCCCGTCGCCACGATTAAGAAGGTATCGGGATTCATCAGACCGTGCAACGCTCTGCCACTGCGCCAAAGTCCAGTGCCGATGATCACGTGTCCATTTCAGTCGTAGTTCCCGATGCCGTAGTGTTAACGTTGGCAAATGCACGGGTCGTCGGCTGCGGAAGTCTATCGTTATGAGTGGCCGGTGCACTGTATGTTCAGACACACTTGTACTCTGGCCGTCATTAAAGTGTGATGTCAGTTCCGCTACAGATCACCGCCTGCCCTGTTTTACCAGTCTGCCCAGCCTACGACGTCCGCCCAATCCCACGACGTCTGGACGTAGTTTCACCTTGGATTCACCACATGTTGAAGACATTCACCACAGGATTCCCCGAACATCCGACAAGTCGTGCAGTTCCGAAATGCTCGTGCCGAGCCATCACAATCTACGCTCGGTCAAACTCAGATACATTGCACGCCTCCCCCAGTCTACACACGGTCACCACGCTTACATGCACTGTATACACCGTGCGTGTATCAGGCTAGCAGTCATTCCTCTCTAGGTGACGTTGCTATCGCTTGAACGGGCTTATATGGATAGTAGGTCGGTGGTGACAATGTTCTGGCTGGTCAGTGTATGTTCACATTCGTCCTGTAAAATGATCATCAGCGGCGGCAAATTTATATGACGAAACGACGTCGTCTTACTAGAGAAATGATCTGTTGCTTTCTTATGTGTGGCATTTCAACACAAAAAACAGTCGCCAGTGTCGGATGCCAGACCACAGCGTACCCCATCGACATGGCGACATGGTCTGGAGACTGCAGGCGAATAGAGCTCCCAACAATCTGTCTAATGGGACGTGACGCTGTCAGAATAGTGAAGTTACGGATCGTGCGGTCTGGACTAGAGAGTCGGTAGCTGACGGCTGCCGACAGTAGCGTGTGCTGGCCAGCAGCGGTAACCAGCACCCCAGCCTAGTCAAATACACCACCGAGTCCATCACGAAATATTAAAGTGAACGTTTACAGGCGAATGTAGTGGGAAAGGAAATGACTAGCAGTGACATACGACATACTCCATAGGCGCTGCATAAAGGCTTGCGTAGTATACATAGTCGCTTTTCTAAGGCTTGTAGCTTGGCGGAAGCAGCGTGAAAGTCTTTAGCTTGGAATAACATGATAATTCCACACGTTCCTTGAACATACTGATTTTCGCTGTAGATATGCCTCGGTGTGGAAATTTGATCTCGGTGTAGAAGAAACGTTACGCCATGCCATCCAGGGTCGTGAACGAGCATAGTTAGTTCCACCACTGTTAAGAACAGTGTGCTATTTGCTAGGAATTCTTCAATTCAGTCATAAATCCCGGGTGATATTCCGTAGTTTGCTCGTGTGGTGAAATCTTGGAATTATATTGACACTGAACAAAAATAAGGGACATAGTACCTATCGCATTCTGGGTCTTGTCGACGAACGGAGCGAACTGAGCTCTACACAAAGTTCATGGAATGCATGTTATTCCGTCTCTAGAAAGAACATAAGACTGAACGCCTGACTGATCCTAGAGATATATCACCTCGATGATAGTTCTTGAAAACTGGCCATGCCTGCTTACTAGCGTGTTGGTCCACCTTTTTTCGCACCCAGTACAGAGTCACGATTCGATGGTACAGGGATTGTACAAGATCTTGACAGGTTGACTAGGACTGAAATGCGCCATTTTTGAATCGGTAGATCATTTTTCGTCTTTCTTGAGTGAAATATACTCGGATGAAAACTCTTTCTACTGAATCACACATATGCACACAATGTATGAGTGCCAAACACACAAACCCAACGTGCTGATGATGAGTTAATGGTATCCAACAGTCCCTAGGTCTATATATTAAAGTAAAATCAATAAAGCAGTTCTGTGATGGTCTGCAGAACACACAAAACTGCAGTCATCCCTCCTACATAGCAGTTTGATACAGCTTTTCACAGTTGGGCAGTCCTTGCAATTCACAGAACACAGCTCGTTATACAATATTGTAAATATCCCACATCTCAGTATACATAAATGACAGATATAGACAACAAACGTTCCTCAGGGACTTTTAAATCATTTCTGATGAACACCATGTAAGATTACAGTAATGTAGCTTAACAGAAGAAGGGTGAAAGTCCTGTACACACACAGTCGTTACAAACAGCACTTGATTTGTTGATCGTGTACCTTTCAGATCTCTGTAAGTCTCGCGGACGGTACTTCGTCTCAACTACATAGGCTTTTCAAGCATGCTTTTGGTTTGAACCATCGTCTGTGGCAAACTACCAGCTTTTCACAGTTTGTTAGCAGTTATTCTTGCAAAAATACCGACTACTATCAATACACTTCTTAATAGCCAGCACGATGAAAACGGGAATGAAAACGAACTACATGCTGGAAACAGCCGAATGCAAGGCATCAATGTTTGATTCACGAACTTAAACGGTATGCTGCTTTAACGTTGTGAACAAGAAGAGAACAGAACCCTAGCTTACTTTGATCTCTCTCTCCATTTCAAAATAAGTGTCAACCAACTGGCTAGAGAAACGTATGCATAGAGCTGAAGAGACCTCATCACTTGTTGTCACTGACTTAGAGTCGCTGCAGCTACGAAGATGAACGACTCATTTTATATCCAAGATGTGACAAGGAAACGGCGTACTTCACGTCATCCGACGCGCATCATCGTTTGATGCAGTCTAACGTCTAGTGAGGATGCAGCAAATTGATTTTCAATGTTGCATCAGAAACGACGAATTTTACTTTGAAATTGGTTTTACAGAGGTTTGTATCCAACCTATAGCAATCATGGTCCACATAGTCACTTTTCTAAGGCTTCAGTTTGTAGCTTAGCAGAAGTAGAGTGAAAGTCTTGTACTTACAAGTGTTGGACCAGTGACTTGCGCTCTGTACGCCATAGTGAAAGATTGACCATTATGATGAAATGTCATCACAGATGTACCTCCTCCAGGTAGAAAAAAAGTGAAAAAAGACCCATACAGTCAACTGTAAGTATTAAACCATTCCCCTCTGTCAGTTTTTACTATTTGTTATGTGTGTATAAGTGTATTTTTGTGTTTTTCAAGGTTTTCTTTTACTTCTACCTCAGTTCAACAGCTCCCTGACATATCTGATGTAGTGTCTGATAATCTGAGCAGTAGTAGTGGCATAAGCAGAAATGAAGCCAGCACACAGATAAGCTCACTGATGCTGATCCCAACAGGCTCGAGTGGAAATAAGTCAGCATGGAGAACTGTTTCTAAACTTTGAGTTTCCGCTATATACATC
Source organism: Schistocerca serialis cubense (assembly GCF_023864345.2). Taxonomy (NCBI): domain Eukaryota; kingdom Metazoa; phylum Arthropoda; class Insecta; order Orthoptera; family Acrididae; genus Schistocerca; species Schistocerca serialis. The sequence continues at coordinate 9,490,651 of NC_064640.1, forward strand.
ACCGAAAGCCCTAAATCAGCATGCAGACAAGCTCTCTGATGCATCGCCCAGTATACTGGAGTAGGACATGGAATTGCTTCCAGACTCTGAGCTCCAACTACATCCAACGTCTGCACCATTCATCAAGCCTCGCCTAAGTCGTTACAGACTGTTGTTGTTCAACCCTACTTATCGACTGACTACCAGCGGATCGAAGTCTGTTGACTTTGATTTAGTACTTCGAAGCTATAGTAGAAATAGAGAATGTCTGGCAAGGTACAAAGGTGCCGATCAGTGACATAGAGTGGGATCAAGTATGCACCAAGATGAAATACAGCGGAGATTACATGGCAACTGAGCAAAATCCATTCCCTCAAGACATCAATATCTTTTGCAGGAGCAACGCGTCCATCATCAACACATTTGTTTGAAGTTAGCATCTCAAGACCAAACACAATGTTTATATTTAAAACGTCCAACCTGCGTGGCCTGTACGACGTAGCACGGATCGCCATGGATTGACTCAGTCTATGTTGAAGATATGTTAAACAACTCTTCAATGATACTGTCAGCTGTCTATTGAAACATGAACGTCACAAGAATGAGGATAAGTTAAATGGCTGAATATTGTTTGTATTTGTCATATATCTAAGTCTGCTGGTACTACTCCTATAATCAGAAATTCAATACAAGTGGAGTTTGCAGGTAGCATTCCTAAGTCTGTTAGTACTCCAACTGGTTTGCAGGAGAAACATACTGAATTTAAAGGCTACAATAAAACAATTATTTGGAAAGTATTACAGAATAATGAAGAAGGCTGATGTCGAAAGTAGAGAATAACCATGTTTTTTAAAAGATGTTGATTTATTTTCCACAGTTCAAAAAGTGCAAAATGTATATAAATAATGTACAGAAGTTCTATTTAATATATAATAATAAATACGAGTGACAAAGCAGCGTTTCGTAAGTTAGGCTGGGTACAACACAACAATAGTATTCAGGTGCCGAACCAGCCGAAAAGATCCTCTGAAAGATAAAGTTGCGAAAGATTGAAGTCAGTACAGCGAAAAAACCAGGACACACGATGTCATTGTCACCTCCACCGCCGCAGACCGCACGGGAAACACCGAAATAAATACCGCACCCTTCTTAATAAATGTCTGATTGCTGGTTGCTGATTACCGATTACCCAGTGCATAGCCTCAGCCCGTGAGTCAGTTGCAGCAATCCACTGTGAGGGGAGGCTATGGAGGTTGAGCGACGGCACACCCAACTGTCTTCGATCGTCTATGGAATCGCGAGTCCAGCTGAACGGAAGCTGCTGCTGCCAGCTGCACCGCTCTACGTCCTGCCTGGCTCTGTAGGAGTCAGGGACTGCACTCATGTAGGTGGTAGAATTCCGAGGAAAGCTAGGTCACTGCACTTCCCTCCTTCAGAGATCTGCAAACTGAAAAGGAACAGGTGATTACCCACTGTATCAACACCACTATATTACAAGAAGCAACTACAAAGTCATGCCGACCCTCCACAGCATGGCGACGTAGTGAGCAGACATGTCAGGGTGGTGAGGTATGTGGGAGGGAAAGGGTTATTTTGTACAAAGTGCTATAAAAATAGATGGAATACAGATACGGCTTACTAATGATACTAATGCAAGAAACCCACCTGGACAGAAAATCTCTGCACACTGTTGCACACGCTACAGGGTAAATTCAGTCTTAGTCGTCCTTTACAACAGCTGTAGTGTTCTCCTGGAAACAAACTGCATCTCCTCGTCGTTTCCGTCTGTTCTCTTATGTGAGTAGGCAAAATAACTTCACTGAGCTCGTGTTTATACACTGAAGCACCAAAGAAACTGGTATAGCCATCCGTATTCAGATACAGAGGTACGTAAACAGGCAGAATTTGGCGCTGCGGTCGGCAACGCCTAAATAAGATAACAAGTGTCTGGCGCAGTTGTTAGGTCGGTTGCTGCTGCTACAAAGGAAGATTATAGAGATTTAAGTGAGTCTGAATGTGGTGTCACAGTTTGCACACAAGCGATGGGACACAGCATCTCAATCAAATCTCCGACATCGCTGCGGCCTGAAAAATGTCCTGCAACAACGGGACCGACGGCGATTGAAGAGAATCGTCCAGCGTGAGAGAAGTGCAACCCTTCTGCAAATTGCTGTAGATTTCAATGCTGGGCCACCAACAAGTGTCAGCGCGCGAACCATTCAAGGAAAAATCATCGCTATGGGCTTTCGGAGCCGAAGATCGACTCGTGTACCCTTGATGACTGCACAACAGAATGTCTCGCCTTGGCCTGTCAACTCTGACATTGGACTGTTGATGACGGAAACATGCTGCCTGCTCGCTCGAGTCTCATTTCAAATTGTATCGAGCGGATGGGCATGTACGGATATGGAGACAGCCTCATGAATCCGTGGACCCTGCATGTCAGCAGGGGAATGTTAAAGCTGGTGGAGGCTCTGTAATGGTGTCGGGTGTGTGCAGTTGTGGTGATATGGGACCCCTAACTCATCTAGATACGACTCTGACAGGTGATACGTACGTAAGCATCCTGTCTGATCACCTACATCCATTCGTATTCATTGTGCATTCCGACGGACTTGGCCAATTCAGGCAGGACAAAGCGAAACCCCACACGTCCAGAATTGCTAGAGAGTGCCTCCAGGAACACGCTTCTGAGTCTAAACACTTCCGCTGGCCACCAAACTCCCCAGACATGAACATTATTGAGCATATCTGGGATGCCTTGCAACGTGCTGTTCAGAAGAGATCTCCACCGCCTCGTGCTCTTACGGATTTATGGACAGCCCTGCTGGATTCATGGTGTCAATTCCCTCCAGCACTATTTCAGACATTAGTCGAGTCCACACCACGTCGTGTTGCGACACTTCTGCGTGCTCGCGGGGACCCTACGCGATATTAGGCAGGCGTGCCAGTTTCTTTGGCTCTTCAGTGTATATTGGAATTGTTTCAGTTTATTGAGTGAGTATTTATTTGAGTTGTTAAGTGAGATATTATGTAAAAAAAAGTCAACAGTTGAAGCAATCAGCTTTATACCATCCGTCCCAAAGCATAACATGCTGTCAGCATGTATTAGGCACTGTTGATTTAATTGTCTGTATTATTACTAGCTGGAATACCTCTCGCAGTTTGAGGGTATCAAATGCATCACCCCAACCTCAGCTCTCCCCACATCTGAAGAGGCTAAGAGACTCTAATTGTCTCCATTTGCAACAGAAGCAGATCACCTAAGTATTATAGAACTTCAGATATTTCATAACTCAAAAACTGCTTTAGAGCAGATTGTTCTAGACTTGAACCTGCTCAGTCCCTTTCTCTCTCCTTCCGTGCTTTCCACATCCAGTGTCCCTTTCTGCTTGCTAATCATATTCCTACACGTCCCACAACTCCTTGCTATCTTTCTAAATCTTATAACTCCCATAAACTTGAATAATGAAACCCCATTGTCTCAGGCTATAAAACTATATCCTTCCCCCCTTCCCAGCATACTTCATATCGCATTCTATGGCCCTTTGGTCAGGCTTCCTCTTTTCAACCAGAATCTTCCGCTGATACATGCCAGTTGTATTAGGTGAAGCCTGGGCCCCCTATCCTTTCCTTTCTGTAGATCAAATCTCTATTATACCATTCAACCTCTGTCACTGTCATTCATCAAGTCCCGCCTGTTTCAGCGTACACCTCCAGATCACCCATGTACTTATGCTCAATAACCACATCAGATATCACACGCTATGATCCACCCAATTCTTTCCTCATCGAAGGTTACATAAGGACGCAGCATAGTTGACTCAATGACACGTTGACTATCAACCTATAACGCCAACACATGGGCTGGTGATCGGGTTGATTTGCTCTATACTCAGAAACACGTGTGGTGCTGAACTGCCCGAATGTGAAGCTGTGAAACTACTGAGGGAGGTGGCGCAATTGTTACGACATTGTGGAGTGGCATTCCAGATATAAATTTTCGTGGTTTGCTAAATTGCTTAGGGCTGATTTCGTGATGATTCCTTTACAAATGACACAACCAATTTCTTATCCTCTCCTTGTCCGAGAAAATTTGCGCTTTCTACCTAAAGAAGTCGTAGTCGAAACGCCGTTTGATACAGTCATTTTAATAGCTTTTTAAGTTATTACAAATGATACTGGTCCAGCATCAATAAACAAACGCTGTGACACTAAACCTACTCGACATACAAAAACTGTCTGCGAGACAGAACTTTGTAGCAAATAGACTTCAACATGTCGTTCTTAATGGAGCGTAATCGTCACATTTACAGGCTGAGGCAAATAAAGGTGGCCCGGACGAGTGGATACGATTGGACGTCAATGTATGCATATAACCACACTCCGTGACGCGCACATCACGTGTGCGTCCACCACAAGATCAACATCGTTTTAGAGCGTAGTGGTGGCTGGAGTAGTGCAAAGGGGATGATGGTACTCACAGTGGAGCAGCGGATCTTCGTTGTCGAAAGTTACGTGACAAGGATGTCGTCAGATGATTGCTGAGAACTTTAATGGAGTCAAAATGTCAGCAAAGAGTGTCATGCAATGCTTGGTCCGATAATGGCGTCAGACAGGATCTTTTTTGAACAAGTCAAAAAATAATCCGTAACGTGCCCGCACACCAGAAAATGTGACTGAAATTCACCAGAAAATGTTTCATATTCCTAGCAAATGAATCCGATGCCTGTCGCAAGAGACTGGCATATCATGCGGACGATTACCTGGACGTGCAAATGCATCCTTACCGAGTGTCTGTTGTTCAGGTATTAAAACCGGCACATGCTCCTCAGTGCCTCCAGTTTTCTGAGATTACAATGAATGGCTTGGGCATGGGTCTATTCTTTATGTCTGATGAAGCCTAGTTTCACCTGAGTGGTTATGTCAACTCAGAGAATCATAGGTTCTGGGCAGCGGAGAATCCGCATAACTTCCACGAAACACCACTGCATGATCAGAATGTTGGGGTTTGGTGTGTAGTGTCTGCACATCTACAGCTACATGGTTACTCTGTAATTCACACTTAAGTGCCTGGCAGAGGGTCCATCGAACCGTTTTCATACTACTTCTCTACCATTCCACTCTCGAATGGCGCGTGCGAAAAAGGAACACCTAAATCTTTCCGTTAGAGCTCTTATTTTATTATGTTGACCATTTCTCCCTACGTAGTTGGGTGTCGACAAAATATTTACGCATTTGGAAGGGTAAGTTGGTGAGTGAAGTTTCGTAAATAGATCTCGCCGCAAAGAAAACCTCCTTTGTTCAGTGACAGCCTGCCCAACTCATGTATCGTATCAGTGACACTGCCACCCCTATTGCGCGATAACACGAAACGAGCTGTCATTCTTTGCACTTTCTTGATGTCCTCCGTCAATCCTACCTGGTAAGGATCCCACACCGCGCAGCAATATTCCAGCAGAGGACGGACAAGTGTAATGTAGGCTGTCTCTTTAGTGGGTTTGTGGCATCTTCTAAGTGTTCTGCCAACAAAGCGCAGTCTTTGTTTCGCCTTCCCCACAATATTATCTATGAGGTCATTCCAATTTAAGTTGCTCGTAATTTTAATTTCTAGGTATTTAGTCGAATTGACAGCACTTATATTTGTGCTATTTATCGTATACCCAAAGTTCATTGGATTTCTTTTAGTACCCTGCACTTTTCTTTGTTTAGTGCCAGTTGCCACTTTTGCCACCATACAGAAATTCTCTCTAGATCATTTTGTAATTGGAATTGATCGTCTGATGATTTTACTAGATGGTAAATTACAGCTTCATCTGCAAACAGATTATCACCTAGATCAATTATGTAAATCAGGAACAGCAGAGGGCCTATGACACTAACTTGCGGAACGCCAGATATCATTTCTGTTCTACTCGATGGTTTACCGTCTATCACTACGAACTGTGACCTCTCTGAGAGGAAATCACGAATCCAGTCACACAACTGAGACGATACTCCATATGCACGCAATTTGATTAATAGTCGCTTGTGAGGAACGGTATCAAAAGCCTTCTGGAAATCTAGGAATAGGGAATCGATCTGAGGTCCCTTATCGGCAGCACTCTCTACTTCATGGGTATAAAGAGCTAGCTGTGTTGCACAAGAACGATATTTTCTGAATCCGTGTTGGTTATGTATCAATAAGTCATTTTCTTCAAGGTGATTCATAATGTTCGAGTACAGTATATGCTCCAAAATCCTACTGCAAATTGAGGTCAGTGATATGGGTCTGTAATTCAATGGGTTACTCCTATTTCCTTTCTTGAATATTGGTGTGACCTGTGCCATTTTTTAGTCCTTAGGAACAGACCTTTCGTCAAGCGAGAGATTGCATATGATTGCTAAGAAAGGCGCTATTGGCTCTGAATACTCTGAGAGGATACCTCTGATTGGTATACCACGTGGACCGGAAGAGTTAAGTGATTTGAGTTGTTACGCAACACTTAAGATATCTACTTATATGTCACTCATGCTGTGGGGCGGCGGGTGGAATTATGTCAATTTTATGTTGTTTATATAAATGTTAGGTTTGTAGAATGTTAAACCAGTTCCTATTATTTAGAATGTTATTTATGCTGTCTTTCGCCGTTCTCGACACTGGCTCTCTAACTACAATATTGGCAACCAGAAAGTGATTAGCAAAACGTGGAGCCTGTAATTAGAATTCCTAGTGCCCACTTCATCTGAGAAACACACTTATAGCTGCAGCTTATAGCTCTGAGGAATTAGGAGATTGTCTGGGATTCATAATCAAAAACGATTTTCTAAAATTGTTGAGTATATTCTGAAAGTCACAGATGAAAAAAGAAAAATAATCCACACAATCTGACTAACAGAGCAGTTCAGAGTCTAATGCGCTGATGCAACTATAACTGTCCAAATTAAATATTTAAATGAATGCTCGCCATAATTTGATGATTAGGTTCATAAAACGCCACGCTAAATAATGTTAGAATGTTTGTCCCGCGGCGGCACGTGAAAATACGACAATACGCAAACTGAAGATCGATAATTAAAGTCATCCCAGAATTAACACTTCACTCGAAAATGATTTCATGGTTACTCGTATCCCGAGTAACTTAATACGGCATCCGAGGCTGTTTGTAGCAATGATACCGACGCGACGCGACTCCCGACACAGATGGCGTGCTATTCAGCGCCTGGAGAGAACTGGGGCCTTTTTTCCTCGCGTTCTTATATATAAAGCCGCGGTGCGGACGGCTAAGGGAACGCCTGATCAAATCGGCTCTCCCGACTAGCCGCTGGACTAGTAATGCACCACTTTAAGTTATTGAATAAATCATAGCTTCTTTTGCTGATGGCCGATGAAGCTCTCAATTTAAATGTGCTTTCAACACACAGGTAAGTAATCATGATAAAAGTTTGACGCGGCTAAGTTAAATATTTTGGGCGAGAGAATTAATTTAATTACACTGCACGCAGTAGACGAGCTCTGAACTGGCCTTTGGAGATACGCTATCGCTATAGTTTTATAGTCATTCAAATGAAACTTCTCACATCTTTATGGTTATAGCGGATCTCCATTCTACTTAAATATAAACATCCTAGCCTTATTTATTAGCCTACTTAATCTATCTTGCTTCCTTAATTTTTAAGACAAAAACCAGAAAATCATGAATTTCAACTAAAATTTTAATTTGTGAAATCCAAAGTACTGTTTTTATTAAATAATTATGAAAAAGGAATCTAATTATAAATTTTGAATTCTCTAGCTCTTTTCTGTTGCGCCAATGATTTTTACAGAAAACGTCCAAATTTCGAAAATGGCTAAAGTTATCGAACTGATATTCAACACATGTTGATTTAGTATTACTCCTGACATGCTAGAAACATTTTAGGTAATTTGCTTAATTTTTAAATTATTGCGCAACATTTATGACGTCAGAGCTAGTTACAGCGGACTGGCTGGCACACAATGGAAAGACTGATGTGAATTTATTACGACGTGAGTAGGCTGCTTCCCTACATCACCCTCTACTTAATTTTTTTTTTGTTTTTGAATGTTAATGAACGAAAAAAAATTTGATTACAAAAAGGGAAGCAAGAGTACAGCTTAACTTCCTATGAAAAATTAAGATTGAAATGTGAACATGTAGAAACATTAAAAGAAAACTGATTACCTACATTAATTATTTAAATTTTGGGCATGTTCACTGCCTCTTAAACAATATTATTGCTCAAAATTTAAGCAAAATCAATGAAACACTTTGGCATACATATTGCCTTAGACAAACAAACACATAAAAATATGTAAAATTATGAAAATCTTAAATACATTATATACATGTTTACATACACAAATTCAGAGAAAATAAGTTATTCATGATACATAAACAGATGATTATATCTTAGCAATCTTTTCTAAACCTGAAAGAAAATTTCACAAATAATTTTTACACACGTGGTTGTAGCCGCTTTGGCTGGCGTTCTACACTTCCATTCACAAGGGAAGAGGAGGGGAAGTTGCTGTAGTGTGCGTCCTTCACGTTCACTCTAAATTACATGGGGAAAGGGGAGGGGTCACTGTGAGTTGTGTCCAAGTCACTCCACGCTTTCACGCAGCTACCAGGCTGCCATTATCTGGTTTGTCCTGTAGAACAAACAAAAAGAGTGCCTCAGACTCTGTTCACTTAATATCTAAGGGTGGGTCACAATGAAATGGGGATATATACATTTTATCCTTCAATATGTTGCTGGAACAAAATTAACAGAACTTTTCAATTTTACTCTCGTGGTTACTTAACTGTCATAAAATCGGTAAACAAATGGCTCAAAACGCCTTTAGTAACGTACTAGAGAAAATTTATGCTCAAGGCATACCATCATAAATCCTATTTAATCTCAATTTAACATTTCTGGGCCGGAACACTGAGCCAATGCTCGGTACATTCCTGACAAATCTGTATTTTATTAACTTAACTGACTCATCTTTGATTACCTTATTCTTAGAGATAGTATGAGTATATTTGATTAGTAGTTGTCTTCTCAGCTTCTTTGTACATGTGAGTAACTTGTGGTAATAGTACAGTTCTGAGTGTTCAAAACACACTACGTTTAGTTGATTACTAACTCCACTTATTGGCCCTCTGCTGCTGTGTCAGTTCCACATCTGCAATTATGTACTTACTTCATCGAAGTGTATTTATGCTGAGCTATAAATAGTGTTTCACGTCTGCCATTATGTTACTCAATCATGTTGCTAGTGTATGTACTTATTTAACACTCACTCTATTAACATTTAAAGCATAGGATAGCACATTTATTCCATATCTATAGTGTATTGCAGCTGATCAGTTTGCTCACGTGGCAATCCATTTCCACTCGATTGGACGCTGAAACCACAGGTAGTCTCCCTCGACCTACCACTAAAGTGCATTAAGTAATTATGGGCAAGCGTAATGCTAAATTCCTTAAACCTATAGGACACCATGAGCTGATCTGTCTCATCTAACATAAGGGTACCTATGGTCGCATTCACGCCTCCAACTCATAACCTCAGTACATGTAGGTGTGTCCTGTCACACACTACACCAAAATAATGGCCAGCTCCAACCTTATAAATACTTCAGGGAGGTGTCCTTCACGTCTCAACCACAAACACTGTTCAATTCTATTACATTGCCATTCCTTGCTACACAAGCTGAGTTTATTCTTACAACTTGTCTGCATATTTTTTTCATAACACTAAGCAATCTCTTTTACTATTAATTAGTTAGCTTTAATGCATGCACTAGGTTTTGCTGCCACTTCAGATCCTGCTTGTACACGAATTTGTATATCTTTTTAAAATATTATTGTGGGACCATTTCCAATAAAACAACACTTTGTACTTACTATATTACCATGGTTCTATACATAATTGTTACTCAAATACATTTATATCTTAATTACGTCAAACTTCTCTATTGTTTACGTCACTGTTAGGTTTGTCATATTAGGTATTTTTCTTCACTAATCGGTGGATAGAATGGTTCCAGAACTCATGGCTTGGTAGCCATGACGGAAAATTTAATGTGTTGCAAAATAGGGGTCGAAACTTTGGTGGATAGGAAAGATGAAGAATGAGTGAGACCTGAAATGGAAAGAAGATCTCACACAGCTGGGACTGCACAGCTGCCACACTGTGTAGAGGTTACAGAACAACCTCCTCGCTATAGCATTCATTAGTTTATTATTGACTTGATAACCATACCGGAAAATTTTGTGTTGGAAATAAGAGGTCGAAATCTTTGGGGACAGGAAAGATGAAGATTGAGTGAGACCTGAAACGAGAAAGAAGATCTCACACAGCTGGGACTGCACAGCTGCCACACTGTGTAGAGGTTACAGAACAACCTCCTCGCTACAGCATTCATTGGTTTCAGAAAATTTTCGTATTGGAAAGGAGGGGTCGAAATTTTTGTAGATAGGAAAGATGAAGAATGAGTGAGACCTGATATGGAAAGAAGATCTCACACAGCTGGGACTGCACAGCTGCCACACTGTGTAGAGGTTACAGAACAACCTCCTCGCTATAGCATTCATTAGTTTATTATTGACTTGATAACCATACCGGAAAATTTTGTGTTGGAAATAAGAGGTCGAAATCTTTGGGGACAGGAAAGATGAAGATTGAGTGAGACCTGAAACGAGAAAGAAGATCTCACACAGCTGGGACTGCACAGCTGCCACACTGTGTAGAGGTTACAGAACAACCTCCTCCCTACAGCATTCATTGGTTTCAGAAAATTTTCGTATTGGAAAGAAGGGGTCGAAATTTTTGGAGATAGGAAAGATGAAGAATGAGTGAGACCTGAAATGGAAGGAAGATCTCACACAGCTGGGACTGCACAGCTGCCACACTGTGTAGAGGTTACAGAACAACCTCCTCCATTCAGAATTCATTAGCTTAATGCTAGCTTGATAGTCATAACGGAAGATTTTAGTATTTGGAAAGAAGGGGTCGAAATTTTTGTGGATAGGAAAGATGAAGAGAGTGAGCGAGATCTGAAATGGGAAAGAAGATCTCACACAGCTGGGACTGCACAGCTGCCACACTGTGTAGAGGTTACAGAACAACCTCCTCGCTATAGCATTCATTAGTTTATTATTGACTTGATAACCATACCGGAAAATTTTGTGTTGGAAATAAAAGGTCGAAATTTTTGGGGACAGGAAAGATGAAGATTGAGTGAGACCTGAAACGGGAAAGAAGATCTCACACAGCTGGGACTGCACAGCTGCCACACTGTGTAGAGGTTACAGAACAATCTCCTCCCTACAGCATTCATTGGTTTCAGAAAATTTTCGTATTGGAAAGAAGGGGTCGAAATTTTTGGAGATAGGAAAGATGAAGAATGAGTGAGACCTGAAATGGAAAGAAGATCTCACACAGCTGGGACTGCACAGCTGCCACACTGTGTAGAGGTTACAGAACAACCTCCTCCCTTCAGAATTCATTAGCTTAATGCTAGCTTGATAGTCATAACGGAAGATTTTAGTATTTGGAAAGAAGGGGTAGAAATTTTTGTGGATAGGAAAGATGAAGAGAGTGAGTGAGATCTGAAATGGGAAAGAAGATCTCACACAGCTGGGACTGCACAGCTGCCACACTGTGTAGAGGTTACAGAACAACCATCTCCCTACAGCATTCATTCACTACCTATGAATTTCTTTAGGTCGATCACGTTCCTGAGACCTAATAGCTTTTCACTTTTAGGGTACTCTAGCCTATATGCATTGGCATGTGGTTTTCCTATGATCCTGAAAGGTCCTTGGTATACGAACATGAATTTCTTTGTTTCTGCATTTATTTTCTTTGATTTTTCCTTGGTTTTGACAAGGACTAACTGACCTATTTCAAAACTAGTAGGTACAGTTTTTGCGTCATGACGCTTCTTCCTTTCCAATGCTCTTTTTCTTATATTTGCCCTAGCCTTTAATTTCTTCTCGTCTGTGGATATTTGCGTTAGAATAGGGAATTCTACCATATCTGCAATCACATTGTGCGGTTCTTGGGCAAACATCAATTGGCAAGGCGCAAAACCAGTTGCATCATGCCTTAAGTTATTAATTACATTCTCAAAATACTTAATGTGCTCTGCCCAACTTGAGTGTTTCCGAGCACAATAAGTTCTTCAAAGCCTATTCAATTCTCTCATAATACGTTCACTCATATTTCCTTGGGGGAAATACGCAGATATTTTCAGATGTTTCACTCCGGCCTTAGCCAGACATTCTTTAAATCTATCAGAAGTAAACTGAGGCCCATTGTCTGACAGCAAATTCTTCGGAACGCCAACGTTCACGAAGAAATCCTTTTCCAATTTTTCTACCAATGTTTTTGCATTTGCTCTTTTAATTTGGTATAGCTTAACATATTAACTGAATCCATCCACAACAACAAAAACATGGGTGCAACCACCTCTCGAAACAGGAAGAGGGTCAAACAAATCACAAGCCAGTAATTCTAGGGTTTCAGTTGGCTCTACTGAATGCATATCCCCTTGTATTCTGGTGTTAGCAGCACGGACTTTCTGGCACACTACACAAGATGCTAGACGCTTGGCCACACGGCGGTACATGTTGTCAAACACAACCTTCTCTTTTAATTTTGCAATGCACTTCTTTGCACCGTAGTGCCCATACCTCAGGTGTACATAGTCGATTAGTAAGTCTACATGTTGTGAGGGAAAGCACAGCTTCCACTCAGAAACACCTACCTTTTTCCTCCTAAACAGAATACCTTTATGCAGACAATAGTATTGCGAGACCTTTGGATAGTTCGCATCTCCTAAATAGCTCTTCACTAATTTCAGCTGGTCATCTGCATTCTGCTCACGTCTCAAGTTCTTAATCACCCTCTTTAATGCACTTTCTTCCTTTACTTCGTGCAACGCAAACATTCGTACTTCACTTAGGTCTGTTGCTGTAATTCCCGCGTCATCACCGAGCTCCGCACTTCTAGATAACCCATCAGCTACCAGGTTGTCTTTCCCTTGAATATATCTAACCTCAAGGTCAAACTGCTGGAGATACAATGACCATCTTACCAAACGAGCATTCCTCAACTTACAGGTCTTTAAAAAGGTCAACGCCTTATGGTCACTGTAAACAATTATCTTGTGACCTAATAGATACTGCTCAAACTTCTGTACCCCAAATACAATTGCCAATGCTTCCAGTTCTGAGATGCCATAATTTCTCTCTGCTGCCTGTAAAGATCGACTTGCGAAAGCTATAGTCTTGTGCACTTCTTGTTCGTTCTCTATTTCTACTTGGAATACCTCCACAGCTATACCATAGCCACTAGCATCAACAGACATGCAGAATGGTTTTTCAAAATCAGGATGATGTAAAATAGGACTAGTAATTAAAGATTGTTTAAGCACCTCAAACGCCTGTTGACATTCTGCTGTCCAAACCCAAGGGGTATTCTTTTTCAGCAGGAGGTGAAGTCAGGGAGCATTAAAAGCCTGACCACTAACAAAACGCCTATAGAAGCCGAAAAGACCGAACATCGATCTCAACTGCTTCTTGTTCCTGGGAGCCTCAAATTTTTCAATGAATGCTAGCTTGCCTGGGTCAGGCAGAATACCTTTTCCACTTATCAAATATCCCAAAAAACCTATTTCCTCTTTAACGCACTCTGTCTTTTCAATCTTTAATTTCATGCCACCTCTCTCAATAGCCTCTAACACTTCCTCTAATAAAGCTATGTGTTCTTCCCAGGTAGGAGTTGCTATTAACAGATCATCTACGTAGACTGTTATTTTATTACTTAAAGCTGGTCCTAAAACATGGCACATCACACGTACGAAGGCACAAACAGAGATATTAAGTCCGAAAGGTACCACACGGTATTGGTAACAAACACCTTCGGACAAGAAAGCTGTGTACTTCCTTGAACTTTCCGCCAGTGGCAAATTCCAATATCCACACGTGATGTCCATAGAAGTTAAGTATTTTACTCTCCGGAACTTTTGCAATAACTCGTCCATGTTCTGCGGTCTATCACTTTCCCTAACCACTATTTCATTCAACCAACGAGCGTCCAAGACCAATCTGACACTCCCGTCTCTTTTTGGTACAACAACAAGAGGATTATTGTACTCACTGACCGCTTTTTCAATCACACCCCACTCTAGTATTCTCTGTATCTCCTTTCGAACTGCCTCCTTCCTAGCTACATGTATTTGGTATGGCTTCCTGAAAAACACTTGGCCAGGTTTCACCTTTAACTGACATTCATAACCTTTGACCACGCCAGGTCGATCTGAAAATACCTTATGATGCCTTTTTAAAATGTGTCTCAGTTCTTCCTTCTGATTAGCTGAAATTTTATCGATTTCCTGCAATTTAGCTTCTATTTTGTCCAAAATAATTGCTTCTTCTTCTTCTGTGTTTAGCTTACTTGTACTAAAATTAACACCTTCGCCCCAATACCTCCTATTTTTCAGAACTCGTATAGGCAGCTCCCAATTGTCATCATTAGTTACTAAATGTTTATCAATAAAAGGTACCATAATTACTCCGGTTATCGGCAAGACCATTTTTAACTGCCTTCTTCAAAGTCAACAACACTCTGATATTTTGACAAGAAATCTATGCCAATTAAAACCTCAATACTGAGATTGTTTACAATTAAACATGGATGATCAATTAAATTACCATTAATGTTAAAGGGCAGCAAAGCTTCTTGCTTTATCGTTTTTGACACCTTGCCAGTAGCACCAATTATTCTTAGTCCTGATACCCTCATTACTGTAAGCTTGTCTTTACCAGGCAGTGCATCAAAGAAGGACTGAGATATCGCACTCACCTCACTTCCACTGTCTAAGAGACAACGTACATTGATACCCAACATATTCACTATTATTATAGGGTGGCTTATTCTAGTTTGTACAGGTGGTTCCTCAAACTCATCCAATAGTTCCTTTTGGATTTGTCTCCAACTAAAGTGATCGACATCTGTCTTCATAACATTTACGTCAAAGTGTGTAGGGGTTTCCTGAATTACATTTTCAGCTGCCTTTTCCAGTCGGTCTATTAATTTCAAATCGAAACACCGCACGACTTCATTACGTTTAGTTTGCTGAACATGACCCAAATTACTGTAGTCTGAGCGATTCTGCGCCTCCAGACCGGGCATAATACTAGTTACAGCTAAACCACTTTCACCATTATCGTTGGGTTCCTTCTCAAGTGACAACTGGTTACAGCTACTGGGTTCATCGACCCCCAACAGGCTACCTTCTACATTCTCACTTATCTCCTGTCCTAAATCTATTAGTACATTATCAACATTCTGCACAGGCACTCTAGATAAGAGCACATCATCCTCATCGTAAATATAAGCATGAATTTCTTCTGCTTCTTCACCTGACAATTCAGTATTTTTTAGCTCCTCCCTATCGTTACACTGCTGCGCCTTCTCTTTCTCTTCCCACTTAGAAAGCGTCTCTAACACGGTATCTATCAAATACTGTGAGTGATCTAATATTTCTGCTGTATTCTTAGATGCTACCGACTCTTCATCCACATGTTCAGTCTGAGTATTCTGATCTGTCTTACCAATTCCCGTAACTACTGGCTTAGGAAAAGTAACCGCCTGGTGAGCGCCAGTGTCCTCATAGACGGGAACTAGTTTTCCTGCCTCGGCCTACTACTGTTTCCTTTATTTTCATTATAGTTAACTGGCATAGCATTGCTTTCCGTACTGTTGTTTACATGCATAACTTTGTTTGGAACAAAATTATTATCATTTAGATGCCATTGTTGGTTCTGATAATTATTTCTCCAATTCCTACCTCTCTTAGGATGGCGAACACCTACTGTTCTGATGTTTACGTTGCCATTCTGCTCGTTCTGAAAATTACTACTATTGTTATTAGCATTTCTGTTATTACGTGCTTGCTCCTCATTGGCAGCAACACGCTCTACACGTTCCAAATATTCAATGAAACGATCCAGATTGTCTCTAGGGTCAGATATAATTCTAGTTTGCCAATACCATGACAGTTTGGCTTCAAGACCTAGTATAATCATTTCCGGTTTTAGCTTTTCGTCCAAATGTGACAAACGTGAAATCCATGACCTAGCAAACTCTTTAATTGATTCCTTGCCTGCATTGAAGCGTTTTCCACTCCAAAATTCTCTCAACACTTCATTTTGCTTATTACTAGACCAATACTCATTAATAAAAGCTGTTTTAAATTCTGCTAATGTTTTACATTTCAACATAACATCAGCTGACCAACGCATGGCGTCACCTGCTAAATGGCTTCTAATAAATGAGATTTTCTCTCGTTCAGACCAAGTTGGTGGAATCACATCTTGATAATCGTTCCAGAAATCTAGCGGGTCGATATTTTTATCTGGATCGAACCGCAAGAACTGCCGACACCCGATAAAAGCGGCGTTTGCAGCTACAACTTGTAGTATACTACCATTAACAGAAGTTACTGAAACTACTTTATTCTCAATGTTAGCAATGTTAGTACTAATATTTTCCACTCTCATTTCAACATTATCTACCTTTTGCATAATATGAGTAGTATCAGTTTTGATTGCGTCTACTTCTGCTTGACATATGTTTACTTTTATGTTAACATCTTTAAACCTATCTGAGCACAGTTCAGATTCCGCCTCGATCTTTTCTGTTAACTTGTGCTCCAGCTTCGCATCTTCCATTTGGATGTCTTTGCGAACCTCAGCAACTTCGGATTTTACTGTTTTATACATTTCAGAAAATTGTTGAGCAACCTTTTTCTTAATATCCTCATGATTGTAATCAATTTTATAATTCAAACTGTCCAGATCCTCTTTCAACTTATTGCAACCAGCCTTGAAGGTATCGTCCATTACCTCCAATCGTTTATTAAAATTTGTTTGGCTGGCCACAATCTCAAACTTTAATTCAGCATTACTGTTTTTGACCTGTTCACTTATTTCAGACTTTAATTCAGCATTACTGTTTTTGACCTGTTCGCTTATTTCAGACTTTAATTCAGCTGTCATTCTAGCATTACTGGCTGACATTTTTGCATTACTGGCAGCTATTGCTTGTAATATAATATTCAAATCAATAGCCCCAGCATCTTTGGGTTGCTCACTAGCTGGCTTTTTATCACACTCAGGTGATGAAAAACTAGCTCCAACACCAGAATCATCAAAACTAAACGAAAGTTCTGATTGATCAGTCATACTTAACTTCTCCTGTTTAAACTCTACCACTTCTGATGGCGGTTTCGTTTTTAACTCATCAGATGAACTATCATCCAATAAATTAACAATTTCTGATTTCTGCTTTACTACAGGGGTCTCTATTATTGAATCATTGCCCCTTCGCACACTACTGTCAGGAGACAATACTTCATATTTCACTTTAACATTACTACTTTCATGCATATTTACACTTGAACCGTTGTCTGGATTTACAGTTCCTTCAACAGACATAGGTTCTGATATAAGTTTAACCTCAGTTTCTTTTGGTGGTTCCATCTCCGACAGTCTTTTAGTGCAGGTTAGTAAAATTTTTAACAGCTTTTCACTTAACTTAGTTCCTTCTGCTCGACGTATGGCGTTGCCGGCCTGGTGTACCAGGATTACTGATGCGACGCAGCTCGCTGAATTACAGACGGCACTCCGATGGCTGTTGTGTGTTTGCGTGGCCCGCAACTGCAGGCGCGGCTCCGGCTGCTCCGACGGATGACTGTGGTGCAGTGAAACTGGCTTCTCGTGATGCCGGCAGCGCCGCTAGACTCAGTGCCAGCTCCGTCAATCCAGATGTGTCGTTAATCCAATTGCGTCATCCACATGCACACGTAACACTTTCACTGTTCTATTACTCAGCTGCGTGTCGCATTTCACTCTCGAATCCGAATATTTAAAAATCACTTTCACTTTTACTCAGTCGTATTTCCCGGCCGATGCACCATATGTGGGCGGCGGGTGCAATTATGTCAATTTTATGTTGTTTATATAAATGTTAGGTTTGTAGAATGTTAAACCAGTTCCTATTATTTAGAATGTTATTTATGCTGTCTTTCGCCGTTCTCGACACTGGCTCTCTAACTACAATATTGGCAACCAGAAAGTGATTAGCAAAACGTGGAGCCTGTAATTAGAATTCCTAGTGCCCACTTCATCTGAGAAACACACTTATAGCTGCAGCTTATAGCTCTGAGGAATTAGGAGATTGTCTGGGATTCATAATCAAAAACGATTTTCTAAAATTGTTGAGTATATTCTGAAAGTCACAGATGAAAAAAGAAAAATAATCCACACAATCTGACTAACAGAGCAGTTCAGAGTCTAATGCGCTGATGCAACTATAACTGTCCAAATTAAATATTTAAATGAATGCTCGCCATAATTTGATGATTAGGTTCATAAAACGCCACGCTAAATAATGTTAGAATGTTTGTCCCGCGGCGGCACGTGAAAATACGACAATACGCAAACTGAAGATCGATAATTAAAGTCATCCCAGAATTAACACTTCACTCGAAAATGATTTCATGGTTACTCGTATCCCGAGTAACTTAATACGGCATCCGAGGCTGTTTGTAGCAATGATACCGACGCGACGCGACTCCCGACACAGATGGCGTGCTATTCAGCGCCTGGAGAGAACTGGGGCCTTTTTTCCTCGCGTTCTTATATATAAAGCCGCGGTGCGGACGGCTAAGGGAACGCCTGATCAAATCGGCTCTCCCGACTAGCCGCTGGACTAGTAATGCACCACTTTAAGTTATTGAATAAATCATAGCTTCTTTTGCTGATGGCCGATGAAGCTCTCAATTTAAATGTGCTTTCAACACACAGGTAAGTAATCATGATAAAAGTTTGACGCGGCTAAGTTAAATATTTTGGGCGAGAGAATTAATTTAATTACACTGCACGCAGTAGACGAGCTCTGAACTGGCCCTTTGGAGATACGCTATCGCTATAGTTTTATAGTCATTCAAATGAAACTTCTCACATCTTTATGGTTATAGCGGATCTCCATTCTACTTAAATATAAACATCCTAGCCTTATTTATTAGCCTACTTAATCTATCTTGCTTCCTTAATTTTTAAGACAAAAACCAGAAAATCATGAATTTCAACTAAAATTTTAATTTGTGAAATCCAAAGTACTGTTTTTATTAAATAATTATGAAAAAGGAATCTAATTATAAATTTTGAATTCTCTAGCTCTTTTCTGTTGCGCCAATGATTTTTACAGAAATCGTCCAAATTTCGAAAATGGTTAAAGTTATCGAACTGATATTCAACACATGTTGATTTAGTATTACTCCTGACATGCTAGAAACATTTTAGGTAATTTGCTTAATTTTTAAATTATTGCGCAACATTTATGACGTCAGAGCTAGTTACAGCGGACTGGCTGGCACACAATGGAAAGACTGATGTGAATTTATTACGGCGTGAGTAGGCTGCTTCCCTACAATGCTAACAGCTGTTCTGGTTTCGAATTATGGAGTATTTATTTCGTCTTATTTCGTGAAGGAATTACGGAAAACTGTATTTAGTAACTCCGCTTTAGTGGCGCCATCATCGGTAACATTTACATCGCTATCGCGCAGCGACTTGGGGGCGTTAACTGCCAACATTTTGAAACAATTTGTGGCAGCATTAACGGAGGAGGAAAATATCTATAGCTACTTCCAGCAGGATGGCGCATCTGCCCTTAAAGCCGGCCGAACCTTGGAGAACATTTACACAATGTTCACGCCTGACAGAGTTGTCGGCAGAGCTCAGCTCTATCCGGCCACCCTGGTCATCTGTGTGAATATTTTGCCTGGGGATCCCTCACAGTCTTCAAGAACTGCAATAGAACATTTCGGATAAGATTGCAGGAATACCAGCGGTTCAGTTTCGATCCGCCCTCGGCAGCTTGCTGACCAGAGCCCAAATGAACCGAGATATGAATGGAGGTCACTTTCAACATCTGCTATATTCATGTTAGTAATGTACTTGCTTCCTTTCCTCTGCTGTGTTTCTTTGTTGCCTGGAACTCTGTTCTCTGGACCACTTTTTTTGCCTCACCCTGTGTGAGTAACTTGGAGAGTTCCCCAGTGCATATTGTAGGACCGTTACAGTTAAAGATAGATAAACAGTCCGATACTCAGGAATGAGCGTATGGACGCAGGTGTATGACTCCTGCATTGCCGCTCGTGGCAAGATCCTAGTGGAGGTGGTTTGCCATTGCCTTATGAAGTGCCACGCGTGCATCTGTGTTGGGTGGATGACTGTGGCGAGTGCTTGTACAGTGCAGTGTTAGGTTTTTGGTGGTATAGATTAAGGGAAATAGCTTACTCCTCTCGAAGAGCACAAAGGGGGCTGCCAAGCTTAATGTTCCCATCCAACGGACGAATCACTATGAACAATTTCACACGCCCTCACTTCATGAGATACTACGGAGAGATTTGGAATTTAATCCAGGACATTGGCGCAAGGACTGCTTATAAGAAACTTTACGCCATCACCTCTTTCCAACACGCCGGCAGTGAAAAATTTATCCACCACCAGAATTCAAACCGGCTACCTCCAAGTCGACAACCACCGCACTAGAGTGCGTTAGCGACCTCGGCCACGGAGGCGGGTATTCAAGATGTACACAGGATGTTTAAGAAAATATTCCACATTTTGAGAGGTGGTAGTACGGATCAAACGTCCTGCAAACATGGGCTCTAAAATTCGTAGATTAAGAGGTATAAGATCTTGTTCATCTACGTAACTTCCCAACAGAAGAAGTGTTCATCAGTCTTAAGGTATGCATTTTGAAGCCCATGTTTACCGGATTTTTTCTTGTTTTGTCCGCAGTACCGTCTCTCAAAACATGGAAAGCAAAGAGATCACAGTAGGAAAAAAATGGTTCAAATGGCTCTGAGCACTATGGGACTCAACTGCTGAGGTCATTAGTCCCCTAGAACTTAGAACTAGTTAAACCTAACTAACCTAAGGACATCACACAGATCCATGCCCGAGGCAGGATTCGAACCTGCGACCGTAGCGGTCTCGCGGTTCCAGACTGCAGCGCCAGAACCACGCGCCCACTTCGGTCGGCTCCGCAGTAGAAGATACGTGTTTAACAATAGCGAATATGAAGGTATACATTTTAGAGACTATGTTTAACGGGAACTTTTTTTTCTTGATCCATGCTACTACCTCTCAAAAGACAGAACATTTTTTAACACCGTGTACAAATGATCTGGTGGGCAACGTGGGAAGCTCCATGAGACTAGATAGATCGCCAGAAAATGCTTGGTGCAGGTACTGCCATTTGATGCTAAGAGCAAATAAATATAACTTATTACTTATAAATGGGCTGAAAGATTCATTTATGTTGGACTGGAATATTGGCGATAAATCGCTTGAAACAGTCATAACCCGGGACTATATGGGATTGACTGGACAGATCCAAAATGGAACGGCCACATAAAACTAATTATGAGAAAAGCGGATGCTAAAGAATCAAAAGGAGAACTCTAAAGAACTGTGTAAGTAGACTGTATAGGTTTTTTTATTGGTAACACCACATAGCGCTCTGTATGAAAATTACTGGCTGTGCTGTGTGCAGTCTGTGGCTGGTTTGCGTTGTTGTTGGCTATTGTAGTGTTGGGCAGTTGGCTGTTAACAGCGCGTAGCGTTGCGCGGTTGGAGGTGAGCCGCCAGCAGTGGTGGATGTGGGGAGAGAATGGCGGAGTTTTGAAATTTGTAAGACTGGATGTCATGAACTGCTATGTATATTATGATTTTTCAACACTATTAAGGTAAATACACTCCTGGAAAGTGAAATAAGAACACCGTGAATTCATTGTCCCAGGAAGGGGAAACTTTATTGACACATTCCTGGGGTCAGATACATCACATGGTCACACTGACAGAACCACAGGCACATAGACACAGGCAACAGAGCATGCACAATGTCGGCACTAGTACAGTGTATATCCACCTTTCGCAGCAATGCAGGCTGCTATTCTCCCATGGAGACGATCGTAGAGATGCTGGATGTAGTCCTGTGGAACGGCTTGCCATGCCATTTCCACCTGGCGCCTCAGAGGGACCAGCGTTCATGCTGGACGTGCATACCGCGTGAGACGACGCTTCATCCAGTCCCAAACATGCTCAATGGGGGACAGATCCGGAGATCTTGCTGGCCAGGGTAGTTGACTTACACCTTCTAGAGCAAGTTGGGTGGCACGGGATACATGCGGACGTGCATTGTCCTGTTGGAACAGCAAGTTCCCTTGCCGGTCTAGGAATGGTAGAACGATGGGTTCGATGACGGTTTGGATGTACCGTGCACTATTCAGTGTCCCCTCGACGATCACCAGTGGTGTACGGCCAGTGTAGGAGATCGCTCCCCACACCATGATGCCGGGTGTTGGCCCTGTGTGCCTCGGTCGTATGCAGTCCTGATTGTGGCGCTCACCTGCACGGCGCCAAACACGCATACGACCATCATTGGCACCAAGGCAGAAGCGACTCTCATCGCTGAAGACGACACGTCTCCATTCGTCCCTCCATTCACGCCTGTCTCGACACCACTGGAGGCGGGCTGCACGATGTTGGGGCGTGAGCGGAAGACGGCCTAACGGTGTGCGGGACCGTAGCCCAGCTTCATTGAGAAGGTTGCGAATGGTCCTCGCCGATACCCCAGGAGCAACAGTGTCCCTAATTTGCTGGGAAGTGGCGGTGCGGTCCCCTACGGCACTGCGTAGGATCCTACGGTCTTGGCGTGCATCCGTGCGTCGCTGCGCTCCGGTCCCAGGTCGACGGGCACGTGCACCTTCCGCCGACCACTGGCGACAACATCGATGTACTGTGGAGACCTCACGCCCCACGTGTTGAGCAATTCGGCGGTACGTCCACCCGGCCTCCCGCATGCCCACTATACGCCCTCGCTCAAAGTCCGTCAACTGCACATACGGTTCACGTCCACGCTGTCGCGGCATGCTACCAGTGTTAAAGACTGCGATGGAGCTCCGTATGCCACGGCAAACTGGCTGACACTGACGGCGGCGGTGCACAAATGCTGCGCAGCTAGCGCCATTCGACGGCCAACACCGCGGTTCCTGGTGTGTCCGCTGTGCCGTGCGTGTGATCATTGCTTGTACAGCCCTCTCGCAGTGTCCGGAGCAAGTATGGTGGGTCTGACACACCGGTGTCAATGTGTTCTTTTTTCCATTTCCAGGAGTGTACATTGTTTGTTCTCTATCAAAATATTTCATTTGCTAACTATGCCTATCAGTAGTTAGTGCCTTCAGTAGTTTGCATCTTTTATTTAGCTGGCAGTAGTGGCGCTCGCTGTATTGCAGTAGTTCGAGTAACGAAGATTTTTGTGAGGTAAGTGATTTGTGAAAGGTATAGGTTAATGTTAGTCAGGGCCATTCTTTGTAGCGATTACTGAAAGTCAGATTGCGTTGCGCTGAAAGTGTTGTGTGTCACTTTAGTGAATGTTTGAGTACGTTCAGTTTTGCTCAGCGGTTTGGTAAGAGGTTTATCAGCACAGTAATTCAATAATTTTGGAAGGGGACGTTTCAAATGTAATTCACAAGTGAAAGAAATAGTTAAGGAAACACTTGGTCGACGAATTGTTGAGTACTGTTCATCAGGTAGGTAGAATTGATAGAGGAGATAGAGAAAGTCCAATGAAGATAATAATAAGGGTAGTTGGGGTTTAAGGGGGTTAACCGTCCTGAGAAGACACAGTCAACAGCGGTGCGTTCCTTCATGGCTTCATTCAGCAAGCGTGAGAGCATTATGGAGATGCTCATCAAACTCCAGTGACAGGCGCAGTGTTCATTATGAATAGGAGTATTGCTGAGATTCAAAGAGCGTGCGATCCAAGAGGAGAATCAGACAGACTAGAGCTCATACAGGAAGTTTTAACTCGCACCTCCTTCATCCCCCCTCCCCAGCATCTTTCGCAAATTGAGCAGGAAAGGAGGAAAATCATAGCGCTACCAGAAGCACTATCCACCACATGCTGTAAGATGACTTGCAGTTTATAGATGTAAATGTAGACGATGACTCTAAGCCGAATCTTTGTCCTTCACGGATTAATATCAGAGATTGTTGCTCACGAAAGAAGAAATGTGGAGATCTGTCAATATGGGTGACTGTAATTCTTTTCCAGATCGCGAATAACACTGCTTTATTACTTTGTGATACTGATACCTTCTCAAAATAATAAAAAAAATGGCTCTGAGCACTATGGGACTTGAGTTCTGAGGGCCGGCCGGAGTGGCCGTGCGGTTCTAGGCGCTATAGTCTGGACCCGAGCAACCGCTACGGTCGCAGGTTCGAATCCTGCCTCTGGCATGGATGTGTGTGATGTCCTTAGGTTAGTTAGGTTTAAGTAGTTCTAAGTTCTAGGGGACTGATGACCTCAGATGTTAAGTCCCATAGTGCTCAGAGCCATTTGAACCATTTTTTGACTTCTGAGGTCATCAGTCCCCTAGAACTTAGAACTACTTCAACCTTACTAACCTAACGACATCACACACATCCATGCCAGAGGCAGGATTCGAACCTGCGACCGTAGCAGTCGCGCGGTTCCAGACTGTAGCGCCTAGAACCGCTCGACCACTCCGACCGGCTCTCAAAATCAGTTTTTGAGTAAAGTATACCTTTTCAGGTAAAATAAAGACATTGTTGAACGTCAGTCACAGAAAACCGAAAAAGGAATGAGTGAGTAAGAAATAAAATGAAGTCGAAGTGAGCTTCGATAGAAGTTCATTGTAGATATAACTGCTTTTAATTGGTTCGGTATGACTATCCTTTAAAACTGTCGAAGTTTTTCGCTACTCGTACTAGCTGTTACACTGAAAATAAATAATAAATGAAAAAGACAGAGGGGAGTAAGGCTCCAATATACAGAGCATGATGAGACGTAGTTTAATCGAATTGTATGTGGCTCTTGCAATTCCTTGTTCAAATAATACTAACATTTTAGAGAATTAGAATCGATGACTAATTTGCTTAAAGAAAACATTAGCAGATCCTCTCGAAAATAAGTAGGGCGAATAGTATTCCAGCAGAAGTGCGTGGTCGGGCAAGCCTCACTCAGTGTTTCAATTGAGCACTGCCTTGCTGCCATGGAACGGTGGTTGGCAGCTATCATCACCTCCAGTCTTTGTAGTTGAAACACAGTCAAGATTTACGTTGCATGTAAGTCCTATTATGTCCAACTAACTGACACATCGCAGCTGGAAAAATGGGAAGGGTTTTATACATAATAACCTTATATTAAGACGAATTAAATTTAATTGTGTCCAAAACATATTTTTTTATGTAATTGCAATGAAATTTTAGAAATTGTCATTTTTTCTAACTAAGTCAGATTTAATAATACTGAAAACATAGCTGTAAAATTTGACAGTTCTAACATATTAACGTTAATTGTGGAAATGATTACTTAGACTTAGTTCCTCCAACGTAAGTGTCATATCGGTCAACAAGTTTCCTGCAGTAAACTCGATCAGCTGCCAGTTTTTCAGCTTTCTCCCAGTTTGTGTCCATGCATTGAAGATCCTTTACAAGACTTCGTTTTTGGGTTTTGCGAGGTCGTACTCTACATCTGTACCTATCTGCTACCACAAAAGTGCTGATTTGGATATTCTTCCATCTTTCACACGTAGAACATACCCCACGAGCTCCAGTCTTCTTTCACCAAAGATTCTGTGCAGCCTGCGTACACCACTTCTTCTCAGCCCTTTATCATTTAAAACGTGGTTGCGGTAACTGATCTTCAGAATTAGCCCCAAGCATCGTTGGTGAAAAACATTGAACGTATGTGCTGACTTTACTGACTTTTCCAAGTCTCACGTGTTTAAATGGCCATCGGTAGGATGCCAGAGGCGAACAAACTAAGCTTTGTGGACATACTGACGGAATTAATTGCTATACGGACTGCAGTTTTTTTTTTCTTTTTTCTGTTTGGTCATCCGTCTTCTGACTGGTTTGATGCGGCCCGCCACTAATTCCTCTCCTGTGTTAACCTTTTCATCTCAGAGTAGCACTTGCAACCTATGTCTTTAATTATTTGCTGGATGTATTCCAGTCTGTGTCTTCCTCTACAGTTTTTGCTCTCTACAACCCCCTCTCGTACCATGGAAGTCATTCCCTCATGTCTTATCAGATGTCCTACCATCCTGTCCCTTCTCCTTATCAGTGTTTTCCACATATTCCTTTCCTCTCCGATTCTGCGCGAGACCTCCTCATACCTTACCTCATCAGTCCACCCAATTTTCAACATTCGTCCGTAGCACCACATCTCAAATGCTTCGATTCTCTTCTGTTCCGGTTTTCCCACAGTCCATGTTTCACTACCATACAATGCCGTACTCCAGATATATATTCTCAGAAATTTCTTCCTCAAATTATGGCCGATATTTGATATAAGAAGACTTCTCTTGGCCAGGTATGCCCTTTTTGTCATTGCTAGACTGCTTTTGATGTTATCCTTGCTCAGTCCGTCATTGGTTATTTTACTGCCTAGGTAGCAGAATTCCTTAACTTCATCTACTTCGTGACCATCCATCCTGATGTTAAGTTTCTAGCTGTTCTCATTTCTAGTACTTCTCATTACCTTTGTCTTTCTTCGATTTACTCTCAATCCATACTCTGTACTCATTGGACTGTTCATTCCGTTCAGCAGATCATGTAATTCTTTTCCACTTTCACTCTCGATAGCAATATCATCAGCGAATCGTATCATTGATATACTTTCACCTTGAATTTTAATTCCACTCCTGAACCTTTCTTTTATTTCCATTTTGCTTCCTCGATGTACCGATTGAAGAGTAGGGGCGAAAGGCTACATCCTTGTCTTACACCCTTTTTAATACGATCATTTCGCTCTTGGTCGTCCACTCTTATTATTCCCTCTTGGCTGTTGTACATATTGTATATTATCCGTCTCTCCCTATAGCTTACGCCTACTTTTTCAGAATTTCGGACATCTTGCACAATTTTACATTGTCGAAAGCTTTTTCCATGTCGACAAATCCTGTGAACGTGTCTTGATTTTTCTTTAGTCTTGCTTCCATTACTCACCACACCGTCAGAATTGCCTCTCTCGTGCCTTTACCTTTCCTAAATCCAAACTGATCGTCATCTAGCGCATCCTCAGTTTTCTTCTGCTGCTGCTGTCTGCATCTACCTCCCCGTTATTGCAGGTAAGGCTGCCGAAATATGGAAATCAGTCAACATTTTGTAGTTCCTTTTGTTACTCTATAATTTGAGTAGATACATTTCCACTTTTTATGCACATTGTATTTGTCTTATCTCCATTTATTTTTAGCCATAAAAAATTGGCCATTTTATTCAGCTTGTTACTCATTAATTGCGAAGTTTGCTGTGTTTCTGCTAGAACAACGACATCAACAGCAAAATTAATATCCGTAATCCTAGACTGCTGATTCCAACGTATGCCAACGATAGAGTTGTCACAGTTTTCCTCGTTATGAAATCTATAAGAAATATGAACAAGAATGGTGACAAAGTGCATCCTTGTATTACTCCTATCAGAATGCTGAAGAAAGGGGTGTTCTTATTTTCTGTCCTTATACGGCAACTTGAGTCTAGATGTAGTTTTCTGACAACATGGGTACTATGGTCAGGAATTCCATCCACAGGGTGTTTCCGTAAGAGCGTGCAAAAATGCAGCAGCACATAGAGAACGCTCCACTGAACAATTTCAGGTAGGGAACCTGGGGTCGGAGAAGCTTTGTCCAGCATTACTGCTTTCCAGCTTATTTACAACATGCGTAGAAGTTTACGCCTACTGTGCTGTTTATTTACAAGTACGT
The DNA here is from genome assembly GCF_023864345.2 of Schistocerca serialis cubense. Taxonomy (NCBI): domain Eukaryota; kingdom Metazoa; phylum Arthropoda; class Insecta; order Orthoptera; family Acrididae; genus Schistocerca; species Schistocerca serialis. The sequence continues at coordinate 9,518,499 of NC_064640.1, forward strand.
TCTTTATTTCCTGCGAGGAAACAAGAACGAGCCTGATTACTAGGAAGTCATGATGCTGGTTTTGTTTACCTTACTTGCCCATTAAGATGGCTATGTTGTATAGTATTACAGTGTCCCATAACAGAAGGTGCTATGAAGCAACGACTGACCCATTTATTACTCAGTGCTATTCAGAGACTATGGAATAGTATCGGTACAGTTTCGCAGAACTCACTGACACGCATATTGGGTATGGTGAAGTACGTTGCAATGCTCTCGCTGCTGAAAGGCTGTACAGGGAACAGTTTCTTAACAGGTATTATCCGTCACGACGAGTGTTTACTTCTCTCGATTGACGAATGCGGGAGACTGGTTCATTGGACAGAAAAAACGAGGGACCTGCCTGGCAACACGAGGACCACTCACACACCCAATTTTGAAGAGGACACCGACCCACATAGGGAGAAACTGTGATAACGTAAGGGAAATCAGAGCTCTTACTGAAAGATATAGGTGTTCGTTCTTTCCGTGCGCTATAAGAGATTGAAATAATAGAGAACTGTGAAGGTGCTTCGATGAACCCTCTGCCAGCCACTTAAATGTGATTTGCAGAGTATCCATGTAGATGGAGATGTAGATGTAGAACGTGTTGCAGCGGACCCCACTACAAGTGCTCGTCGTATTGCACTTGAAATGGGCGCTGCACATACTGGTGCATGGCGAGTACCCCACGAACAACAATTACATCCATATCACCCATAACGAGTCCTTGCAATGCTTGTGACTGACTCTGCACCAAGGCTCACATTTCCTCAGTGGTTGCTCCAACAGTGGATTGAGCGGTCAGATTACCTCCAAGTAGTGCTGTTTACTGACGAGGCCTCATTTGATCGTAATGGCATTTCGAACAGCAGGAATAGCCCTGTGTGGGACGAGGAAAACCCTCACGCTGTAGTACAGTCACGCCATCAAGTATGTTTCGCTGTGAATATTGGGCCGGCATTGTAGGCGGCAATCTCATTAGGCCTTATCTTCTACCTGGCTGTCTGAATGGCCACCTGTACGTGAGGTTCGTGCAAATAGTTCTACCTGAGTTGTTGGAGAACGTACCCTTGACTGTTCGTGAGAGGATGTGGGTACAGCATGACAGTGTGGAAATCTACAACCATCTCAGTGCTGCATTTCCTGGTCGTTGGATTGATTAGATTAGATTAGATTAATACTAGCTCCATGGATCATGAATACGACATTTCGTAATGATGTGGAACGAGTCAAATTTTCCAATACATGACATAATTAAGTTAATTTAACAACATAATTAAGTTAATATAACAACTTTTTTATTTTTTTATTTTTTTAAAGTTTCTTTAAATAATTTTTTTGTTTGGTTTTTTTCTTTTTTTCTTAATTTATATCTAAAAATTCCTGTATGGAGTAGAAGGAGTTGTCATTCAGAAATTCTTTTAATTTCTTCTTAAATACTTGTTGGTTATCTGTCAGACTTTTGATACTATTTGGTAAGTGACCAAGACTTTAGTGGCAGTATAATTCACCCCTTTCTGTGCCAAAATTAGATTTAATCTTGAATAGTGAAGATCATCCTTTCTTCTAGTATTGTAGTTATGCACACTGCTATTACTTTTGAATTGGGTTTGGTTGTTAATAACAAATTTCATAAGAGAGTATATATACTGAGAAGCTACTGTGAATATCCCTAGATCCTTAAATAAACGTCTGAAAGATGATCTTGGGTGGACTCCAGCTATTATTCTGATTACACGCTTTTGTGCAATAAATACTTTATTCCTCAGTGATGAATTGCCACAAAATATGATGCCATATGAAAGCAATGAGTGAAAATAGGCGTAGTAAGCTAATTTACTAAGATGTTTATCACCAAAATTTGCAAATGACCCTTATTGCATAAGTAGCTGAACTCAAACGTTTCAGCAGATCATCAATGTGTTTCTTCCAATTTAATCTCTCATCAATGGACACAACTAAAAATTTTGACTATTCTACCTTAGCTATATGCTTCTGATTAAGGTCTATATTTATTAATGGCGTCATACCATTTACTATACAGAACTGTATGTACTGTGTCTTATCAAAATTCAGTGAGAGTCCGTTTACAAGGAACCACTTAGCAATTTTCTGAAAGACATTATTGACAATTTCATCAGTTAATTCTTGTTTGTCAGGTGTGATTTCTATACTTGTATCATCAGCAAAGAGAACTAACTTTGCCTCTTCATGAATATAGAATGGCAAGTCATTAATATATATTAAGAACAACAAAGGACCCAAGACCGACCCTTGTGGAACCCCATTCTTGATAGTTCCCCAGTTTGAGGAATGTGCTGATGTTTGCATATTATGAGAACTTGGAGGGGGAGGTCCTATTCCATGTCCTGCTGGGTCACCTGACCCGAATCCCCTTGATTATTTCCTATGGGGATATCTAAACTTATTAGTGTATGAGACACCAGTGGATACGGAGATGGAATTAGTTGCCAGAATTTTATCTGCCTGTCATGTGATTCGAAACACGCCAGAGATATTTGTCATGGTGCGTCAGACTCTTGTTCGCCGGTGTCATGCTTGCGCTGAGGTTGATGGCCGTCAGTTTCAGCACATTTTGTAAGATACAGTACAAATGGTACGTTCATTGTGTCAATGATGGTAGTTGCAGTTAACTAATGCAAATAAAAAAGTACACAGTAATGCGATTTTATTCCTGTTATGTCCTTAAGTTGGCTTCTCCAACGACAAGATGAAAGAAGAGGTTCATACCTTTCTAAACAGCATGGCGGCGAGCTGGTATGACATGGGCATACAAAAACTGCCACAGTGTCTACAAAAAAGCATCGACAGAAATGGTGATTATGTCGAAAAATAGCTAAATGTTCGAGCTGTATACTGATATAAATCATTGTAGAAATAAACAGGTCTATGTACTTACAAAAAAATAGGAGACCTTACTTTTGGGATTACCCTCATAGATGGCAGCACCGCCGTACATCTACACACTCCCAACAGCCCTTTTACAGGTGAGATACATGTTGTCCATAGAACGATTTCACACGTACCAGAGCACAAAACCTGGCATGACCAGGGCTCAAACCCAGTACCCTCGGTACGCGCGGACTAACACTCTACCGACTTCCCGGCTGGAGCTGCACAAGACAGATACTCACAATTATGCTTTTCCTGTGCTATGTAGGTCATGTGGTGCTTATTACTTACCGTTTATGCACGTTCTGCTGAACGACAGCGCACAGCACAATCTATATTGGTGTTCTGGTTGATACGCTATCCATATACAACGTTTGGTATCGATCTAACTCTTTGACATCGGGAGGTTAATGTGTAAGTGTTCTGCCCAAGTCGGAGATTTTCTCTGCTAGGGGAGCAGGTTTTGTGTTGTTCTTACGTTCGTATCGTCATAAATCACATTCCACTGTTGAGTTTGCTGTATAAGCGCATCCAGACAGCCACTAAAAAACAAAACAAAAAAATACAGTACAAAAATAAAAAAGTGTTCTATCAAAAAACTTAGCATTTTGTTCGTTTTCTCCACAACAATATCTATGTGATCATTCCTATTTAACAACTCGTCACTTTAATTTCCAAGTATTTAGTTGAACTGATAGCCTTCAGCCTTCCAACATGACAACAGGCGTTTTCACTGGTCTGCATGCAAAGTATCCTGGCTTGACGAACACGTAGGCCTCTATCACCCCCTAAATAACCCGTTGTTAATGTGGTAGAAAATGTCTGAGACTTTTGAGACAGTGTGTGAAACACAGCAATAAACACCGAGGCACTGTAGCTGGATATAGCGTACATGAAGAAATTTGTGGACTCCCTTCGTCATCGGAATGAGACCAAGATGAAGGTCATATGGGTGTCTCACGGTATTAGTATGATATCTCATGGAGGTCACACATTTATTGTTTGGAATGCTTATTATCGTATCAGTTATTTTGGAAATTAAATTCATATACATTATCGTCCGTTAGTAATTAAAAGAAGAATCACAGGACGCGTGCATTCGCTCTCTGTTATTCATTACTTCGCACCCTGCCGCCCCTCCGTGGTGCAGCGCCCCGTGTGTCGTGTGACTAGAGCCTCCCGTGGGGCAGACCGTTCGCCGGGTGCAAGCCTTTCGATTTGACGCCACTTCGGCGACTTATTGTTAGTGCCCCCTCATCAATTGAGAACGGTCACGTTGACTGACACCGCTATATATCAATGAAGCGTCGCAGCTAAAGAGTGGCGAAAAGCTGAGAGATGTCGCTAACGTAAGGTTGGTCTTCTCTGCTGGCTTTGAAACGAAGCGCTCGAGCAAACAACGAAAACAAATAAATTACGATATTTTGTCTTTAGAACTATATGTTTTATCTTTAGAATTATAGGTGCCTCACGAACTGCACAAAAAGAAAAGTTCTGACTTTTGACAGAAAAGAATGTACATTAAAATACTGACTGCACGCAGATGTACGGATGCCGCTATGAAAAACCTCAAGTTTTATAGAGACGATTTTCGTAGCATGCTTGCCTTGAATCCGTTTTACGACACATAGGCGATGCTCCGCTAGTACCTATTTAGTGGCAGGAAGGTGCACGCGACTAGGAACACTAACTTGCCGCCATAATTGGCGAGCAAAGCGTTCCTCTTTTGTGGCGCATGCCTTCATGGCGTCCGCAGGAATTTATCCAAGAGGGGGTAACATTAATTAAACTTACCATTTCTTTTATATTACTGATTCCGTGAACATGAAAAGTCTCGTGTCTCAAGACCTAGATCTTGCAACACAAACTTGGCTCATTGTGTCTCATAGGAGTAATAGTTCTCCACTTGTGAGACCTAAAAACTAAATATATTTAATTAGAATATGCAAAGCATATCCTTTTATATTACTAATAAGATTCTGGATAATATATTTTTGAGATAATGATTATAAATAACATCCCTACATAATAAAATGCAGAGCGTCCATCGAGTTAGAAAATGAAGGTAGAAAATATTCACAAAAGGTAGATTTACTCATATACTAATAATCTGAGGTCGTCCCTGAAATTAAAAAACTGAAATGGAAAAAAAATCGAAATGACTGAGGAAATACAGTTGGATGTCAATAAGAATAATTAGAAATGTATATCATTAATATCCCTCAAAGAAACATGAAATAATCTTTAAACATACTTTTTCAAGTTTAGCTAATTTTTCCTTACAAAGCTCCATATCTGATCATGTTAATGATTTTATTGCATTATTTTCATGCCTTCTACACTCCTGGAAATGGAAAAAAGAACACATTGACACCGGTGTGTCAGACCCACCATACTTGCTCCGGACACTGCGAGAGGGCTGTACAAGCAATGATCACACGCACGGCACAGCGGACACACCAGGAACCGCGGTGTTGGCCGTCGAATGGCGCTAGCTGCGCAGCATTTGTGCACCGCCGCCGTCAGTGTCAGCCAGTTTGCCGTGGCATACGGAGCTCCATCGCAGTCTTTAACACTGGTAGCATGCCGCGACAGCGTGGACGTGAACCGTATGTGCAGTTGACGGACTTTGAGCGAGGGCGTATAGTGGGCATGCGGGAGGCCGGGTGGACGTACCGCCGAATTGCTCAACACGTGGGGCGTGAGGTCTCCACAGTACATCGATGTTGTCGCCAGTGGTCGGCGGAAGGTGCACGTGCCCGTCGACCTGGGACCGGAGCGCAGCGACGCACGGATGCACGCCAAGACCGTAGGATCCTACGCAGTGCCGTAGGGGACCGCACCGCCACTTCCCAGCAAATTAGGGACACTGTTGCTCCTGGGGTATCGGCGAGGACCATTCGCAACCGTCTCCATGAAGCTGGGCTACGGTCCCGCACACCGTTAGGCCGTCTTCCGCTCACGCCCCAACATCGTGCAGCCCGCCTCCAGTGGTGTCGCGACAGGCGTGAATGGAGGGACGAATGGAGACGTGTCGTCTTCAGCGATGAGAGTCGCTTCTGCCTTGGTGCCAATGATGGTCGTATGCGTGTTTGGCGCCGTGCAGGTGAGCGCCACAATCAGGACTGCATACTACCGGGGCACACAGGGCCAACACCCGGCATCATGGTGTGGGGAGCGATCTCCTACACTGGCCGTACACCACTGGTGATTGTCGAGGGGACACTGAATAGTGCACGGTACATCCAAACCGTCATCGAACCCATCGTTCTACCATTCCTAGACCGGCAAGGGAACTTGCTGTTCCAACAGGACAATGCACGTCCGCATGTATCCGGTGCCACCCAACGTGCTCTAGAAGGTGTAAGTCAACTACCCTGGCCAGCAAGATCTCCGGATCTGTCCCCCATTGAGCATGTTTGGGACTGGATGAAGCGTCGTCTCACGCGGTCTGCACGTCCAGCACGAACGCTGGTCCAACTGAGGCGCCAGGTGGAAATGGCATGGCAAGCCGTTCCACAGGACTACATCCAGCATCTCTACGATCGTCTCCATGGGAGAATAGCAGCCTGCATTGCTGCGAAAGGTGGATATACACTGTACTAGTGCCGACATTGTGCATGCTCTGTTGCTTGTGTCTATGTGCCTGTGGTTCTGTCAGTGTGATCATGTGATGTATCTGACCCCAGGAATGTGTCAATAAAGTTTCCCCTTCCTGGGACAATGAATTCACGGTGTTCTTATTTCAATTTCCAGGAGTGTATTTTTTATTGTCAATTAGCGCGATTAAAGGCTTTACTAAATGTGTTTTTAAGCTATGTTATTTTTTAGATTATTTGTGTAAAGTATATCCCAGTTCCAACATTCGACAAGATGAATGTGGAAAATCATCCTCAGCTTTACCTGTAGAATCGACACTTAACAACCTGTTGTTGAATCTAGACCGTCCTGGTGCCCACGCTATGACATAATATGTAGTGATGCAAAGTACGATGGAGAATTTCTAATTCTGTTTCTGTATGTTGTCACACATTGCTCCTCGTAGAAGGTGGCGACTTCATGGTAGATCATCTCTTTGAACTTGAAATTGCGGGCTTTTTCTCTTACCTTGACCAGAAAACGGCATTTTCCTTATTCCGACTGTTGCATTTGGGTCCAAATATGAAGCATGCATAACTACACTTACAATGTGTCATGGTCATTTGCTTCAGGGTCTGCTTCAATCATTCTGCTATGTGAAATTGAATGTACTTTCTGTATACCATCACGGGCTTTGTTCGCCAACGGATAAGATGTTAAGTACCGTTGCCCTTGTGGGCATTGGGGACAGATACCGGAATTGACGTCGAAATTCGCGTTAGGTGTTTTTCTGCAGGTAAATAAGAGCTATACGAGCAAGCGACCGAGGAAAGTTGGAAAATTCCTTCGGCTCTGTGTTCTAAAGGTTCGCATTCGCATTGACTGCTTGGAAACCGCCTCCATGCCAAGCAAACCACACAAATTATCGTCAGTAGTATGATAACGAATAATACGAATTATTTAGCGATTGCTAAAGTAATTTTTTTGTGTCGTGCTCGGTTAGTGAAAATCTAGGGTTCTTTTAGAATCCCGAAAGTACGCTAGAATTTTTTTCGCAAGTTCCAGGAGGGGGAAGCTGCTCCATCTTACCCCATTGCGAGCCCCTATGCAAGGCTGTTAAACGATAGTGAACTCCCATTACTGAATGGTCAACGCGTAGGAATGCCACACACGGGGGCCCAGGTTCGATTCCCGGCTAGGGTGGGAGATTTTCTCCCCTCAGGGACTGGGTTTTGTGTTGTCCTCGTCATCATTTTATTCCCATTGTCGACGCGCAAGTGGCCCAGTGTGGTGTCGCACTCAATAAGACTTGCACTTCCCGCCTGGGAACTGCCGGCCACTCACGCCACACGACCATTTCCATTTTGTAATGAACTGCGGCGAATACTGGCGACGCGTGCGGCCCAGCGCATGGCGCCGCCGCCGGCCAGAGATCGATGCCGTGGCGCCGACCTTCAGCCCCTCTAAGCCCCGTCCAGCCGGCGGTCGTAACAGCCACAACACACAACTGCCAAGTTCTCGATCCCGAAGTACTCTCTAGAACTCATGTCGAGCATCCGGATTCCACATCCGAGAACAGGGCCTCCCGTTTCACGTTGCGAATCTGCCCGTGTCGGCGGCACCCGAGACCAGAACGGGAACAGTTGTCGCTTGTTCTCGTAAAAGTTATCAGCTGTCGATGTTGCATCCCTTTCCGTTTGTTTCCAGCTGTCTCTTAATGCACAAATGGGCTAGATTTCAATTCTAAATAAGACTTCCCACCCAGTTTTTTGTCAGAAATGCCCCACTTCCTTTCATTGTGGGGTACGATAAAACTATGGTCAACACGTAGTGTGGTTTGGCACACACAGTGATTTATTAGGAACGATCTTATTAGAAGTGGTACACTCTTGCCTTCCCCCATCTTATGACGTGACATAAACGTACAGTTATAGGGATCCTTACAATTTAACGAAGGCTCTGAACAGTGGTGCAAACTGAAATTTTTCGCGTCTACAACGTTGCCACCGTTGAAAGAAGTGGTAAGTGACTGATAAAACTATTCATACTGACTGCAAATCGAAACCAAGGACTCTGGAATCATAGTTCGGCATTTTGCCACTGACCTGCGCCATAGGGTGGTGGGGTTTCGGGTTAGGTTAGGTTAGATTAGGTTCCGCTGGATAGGTCAGGAGTCCACTACACGCAGCAAGATGCTACACGGGTAGCAGGGGTTGTGTGGCGTGGACTGGGCGATTTTTTAGGTTAGATGGCCTCGGGCAAGTACAGAAAGGGCAACAGCCTCAAAGGGTGCGGGGAAAAGTATTGTAATTGTAAACTGTCGAAGCTGCATTGGTAAAGTACCGGAACTTCAAGTGCTGATAGAAAGCACCGAAGCTGAAATCGTTATAGGTACAGAAAGCTGGCTGAAGCCAGAGATAAATTCTGCCGAAATTTTTACAAAGGCACAGGCGGTGTTTAGAAAGGATAGATTGCATGCGACCGGTGGTGGCGTATTTGTCCCTGTTAGTAGTAGTTTATCCTGTAGTGAAGTAGAAGTATATAGTTCCTGTGAATTATTATGGGTGGAGGTTACACTCAACAAACGAGCTAGGTTAATAATTGGCTCCTTTTACCGACCTCCCGACTCAGCAGTATTAGTGGCAGAACAACTGAGAGAAAATTTGGAATACATTTCACATAAATTTTCTCAGCATGTTATAGTCTTAGGTGGAGATTTCAATTTACCAGATATAGACTGGGACACTCAGATGTTTAGGACGGGTGGTAGGGACAGAGCATCGAGTGACATTATACTGAGTGCACTATCCGAAAATTACCTCGAGCAATTAAACAGAGAACCGACTCGTGGAGATAACATCTTGGACCTACTGATAACAAACAGACCCGAACTTTTCGATTCTGTAAGTGTAGAACAGGGAATCAGTGATCATAAGGTCGTTGCAGCATCTCTGAATATGGAAGTTAATAGGAATATAAAAAAGGGAGGAAGGTTTATCTGTTTAGCAAGAGTAATAGAAGGCAGATATCGGACTACCTAACAGATCAAAACGAAAATTTCTGTTCCGACACTGACAATGTTGAGTGTTTATGGAAAAAGTTCAAGGCAATCGTGAAATGCTTTTTAGGCAGGCACGTGCCGAGTAAAACTGTGAGGGACGGGAAAAACCCACCGTGGTTCAACAACAAAGTTAGGAAAATACTGCGAAAGCAAAGAGAGCTTCACTGCAAGTTTAAACGCATCCAAAACCTCTCAGACAAACAGAGGCTACACGTTAGCGTAAGGAGGGCTATGCGTGAAGCCTTCAGTGAATTCGAAAGTAAAATTCTATGTACCGACTTGACAGAAAATCCTAGGAAGTTCTGGTCTTACGTTAAATCAGTAAGTGGCTCGAAATAGCATATCCAGACACTCCGGGATGATGATGGCATTGAAACAAAGGATGACACGCGGAAAGCTCAAATACTAAACACCTTTTTCCAAAGCTGTTTCACAGAGGAGGACCGCACTGCAGTTCCTTCTCTAAATCCTCGCACGAACGAAAAAAATGGCTGACATCGAAATAAGTGTCCAAGGAATAGAAAAGCAATTGGAATCACTCAACAGAGGAAAGTCCACTGGACCTGACGGGATACCAATTCGATTCTACACAGAGTACGCGAAAGAACTTGCCCCCCTTCTAACAGCCGTGTACCGCAAGTCTCTAGAGGAGCGGAAGGTTCCAAATGATTGGAAAAGAGCACAGGTAGTCCCAGTCTTCAAGAAGGGTCGTCGAGCAGATGCGAAAACTATAGACCTATATCTCTGACATCGATCTGTTGTAGAATTTTAGAACACGTTTTTTGCTCGAGTATCATGTCGTTTTCGGAAACCCAGAATCTACTCTGTAGGAATCAACATGGATTCCGGAAACAGCGATCGTGTGAGACCCAACTCGCTTTATTTGTTCATGAGACCCAGAAAATATTAGATACAGGCTCCCAGGTAGATGCTATTTTCCTTGACTTCCGGAAGGCGTTCGATACGGTTCCGCACTGTCGCCTGATAAACAAAGTAAGAGCCTACGGAATATCAGACCAGCTGTGTGGCTGGATTGAAGAATTTTTAGCAAACAGAACACAGCATGTTGGTATCAATGGAGAGACGTCTACAGACGTTAAAGTAACCTCTGGTGTGCCACAGGGGAGTGTTATGGGACCATTGATTTTCGCAATATATATAAATGACCTAGTAGATAGTGTCGGAAGTTCCATGCGGCTTTTCGCGGATGATGCTGTAGTATACAGAGAAGTTGCAGCATTAGAAAATTGCAGCGAAATGCAGGAAGATATGCAGCGGACAGGCACTTGGTTCAGGGAGTGGCAACTGACCCACAACATAGACAACTGTAATGTATTGCGAATGCATAGAAAGAAGGATCCTTTATTGTATGATTATATGATAGCAGAACAAACACTGGGAGCAGTTACTTCTGCAAAATACCTGGGAGTATGCGTGCGGAACGATTTGAAGTGGAATGATCATATAAAATTAATTGTTGGTAAGGCGGGTACGAGGTTGAGATTCATTGGGAGAGTCCTTAGAAAATGTAATCCATCAACAAAGGAGGTGGCTTACAAAACACTCGTGCGACCTATACTTGAGTATTGCTCATCAGTGTGGGATCCGTACCAGATCGGGTTGACGGAAGAGATAGAGAAGATCCAAAGAAGAGCGGCGCGTTTCGTCACAGGGTTATTTGGTAACTGTGATAGCGTTACGGAGATGTTTAGCAAATTCAAGTGGCAGACTATGCAAGAGAGGCGCTGTGCATGGCGGTGTAGCTTGCTCGCCAGGTTTCGAGAGGGTGCGTTTCTGGATGAGGCGTCGAATATATTGCTTCCCCCTACTTATACCTCCCGAGGAGATCACGAATGTAAAATCAGAGAGATTCGAACGCGCACGGAGGCTTCCAGACAGTCGTTCTTCCCGCGAACCATACGCGACTGGAACAGAAAAGGGAGGTAATGACAGTGGCACGTCAAGTGCCCTCCGCCACACACCGTTGGGTGGCTTGCGGAGTGTAAATGTAGATGTAGATGTAGAACCACTTACAAAAATAAGACATTTATTGTACTGAAATGCAACCCCTACAAAGTTGTACAAATTTTGATGCGAAACTGAACAGTTATCAACACATACTTTAAATTAAATACGTTAAGCTAGGAATCGGAAACAAATTAATAAATTAAAAGATCATAGTATCAGTATAAATTTGTATCCGTAAAAGTACAGTTCCTTTATGAACAAGATGTATTCTGTGCTGTGCTGACAGATTGTTTGAAGTAACTTTACATGCAAATTGGAGAAATAAACAACAATTTGAGGGTTGAATAAGACTTAGGCGGTTTTTTGTTCAACTGACTCTTATTTGTATGAACTAGTTTTGGCTTATTAGGGACTGACTCTTATTTGTATGAACTAGTTTTCGGCTTATTAGGCCATCTTCAGATAACTACTGGCTATTGTTTACAAGGAGCTTGTATTCTTACCACCAAACAATCTGGACTAAGATACAACGCACTCACATACGATCTTTTGTTGTGGAATTGTATTTGCCATTGTCAAACGGGTCTTTTGACTTCTTGTTCTGTAAAACGTTTCTTTCATATAATAAATAACATTTTGTGGTTTGTCAATACCATGTATAACAACAATTAGAATTATTTAGAATAAATATTATTACAAAATTACAATATTTTTTGGTATTTGTTGTGAACAGTTGTACTGGACAATAATTGTTGATTGTACAACAGCATGCTTTCTTTGGGGGTTACATTTTTTGATTAGAAAAATCGTGCGTTAATAAATACGAAATATTTCATTGTTACAGTTAACTTACAGTTAGGAATGTAAACACATAAGGGATATTACAGTGTATTGGGGTGTGAATTTGTTTACTATTGGGTCTTTTTGTGGTTAGTAGCAAGTTTACTGTATTGTGTAAAGCTTAAGAGTGGTGATGTGTTCAGTTGCAATTCAAAATTTAGAACCAGCTGGGGATTTAGGGCTAAGTGTTTGTTAATTTCAAGTGCTTCTATTAGGCTGAGTTTTATGCCTTTTTTGGCTATATGTAACACTTCTGTGTGTGTTAGATATTTGTGTCCTTCTTTGATCACATGTTCAGCAAAGGTGGAGTCTGATTTATTTAATCTCCAGCTGCGTTCATGTTCAGTCAGCCTTGTTGATATGGCCCAGCCCGTTTGATCAAAGTACAGTTTATTGCAGTCAGTGCAGGTTATTTTGTAGACCCCACTGTTGTTTAGTTTATCTGTTTTGTCCTTGCTGTTGAATAGGAGATTAGCTGTAGTGCCTCTTACATAAAATGATGTTTTATAGTTTTGGGATTTCAGTGTTTTGACTAGTTTGTCTGATAGCTTACCTAGATATGAAATAGTATACCAGTTGGTTTTTAGTGTGGTTGTCATTGCGGAGGGGGCATAAATGTAGGGCAAGATTTTCCTTCTTTGTTTCTTGTGCAGGATTTTGTCAGCTAATTCAGGGTTATAGCCATTGTCATATGCAGTATATTTAATGGTGTGTACTTCTGTTTGGAAATTTTGTTTTGACTTTGGCATGGATGTGAGGCGATGCACTGTGGAATGGAAGGCTACATGTTTGTGTGTTATTGGGCGTTGTGAACATGAGTGTATTACTGTGTCTGTTGTTGTGGGTTTTCTGTAAATTCTTGAAAGTATATGTATTTGTTGTGTTATCTATGTTAAAGTCTAAAATGTTAATGGATTTTTCTCCTAGCTCCATGGTGAACTGTATGCATTTGTGTTGTGAATTTAGATGTTCTAGTAATGTGTTCAGTTCTCTGTTGGTACCTGTCCACATACACAGTACATCATCAACATATCTGTACCAGTATTTAATATTATTACTAAGTGGTTCATTTTCTAGGAACTGTTCTCCGAAATTGTCCATGAATATTTCAGCTAAGAGGGGACCGAGAGGGGACCCCATTGCCAATCCTTCTAGTTGTTTGTAAAGGGTACCCCCAAATTGGAAATAATTTTGTTGCAGACTTGTTTGGGCGGCAAAATTTATGTCTTCTACTTGTACTGGGTTGACACCTGGTCTGTATAATAGTTCTGTCAGAATGCCAAGGCATTATTGTGTAGGTATGTTTGTAAATGACGGCATATGCCATCTGGGGAATACAAGATAATGGTTTCAATGTCGTCCATCAACAGGCAGACTAGTGGTATAGGTACCAGAGCGCCGTCTGTGTCTGCCCCTTAATACGGAAGGCTCATAGCCAGAAGGCCTCCCCATTTCCCACCCACTAGTAACCAATCCAGGTACCTTGTTGCACAACTATGTCCATATTCCACCTTCCATGTATCTTCATGCCTTATCTGTCCTCTTCTGCAGGAGTTTAAACCAACTGCTACAACCCAACAACGAAATCCGTCCCGAGATATACCCTATATATACAGAGCCCCACAGTCAAATTCATCACTGCAACTTCATCATGACAATTTTTTCATGTATTGTTGTGTCTAGACAAGACAGCCTAGACACAATGAGAGGAAGCCGAAAGGCACGCGCTTAAACTCACGCAGGGTGGCGTGAGGTCTGAAACAGGATACGTAATGAATGCTATAAAGAAAAGTACGTAGCTGCTGGAATACTTAACTTTAATCCACAATTTGTGAACATTGGTCTTGTTGATACAGTATTATCATCTCAATATAACTGGGTGATGGCGCCTTGCTAGGTCGTAGCAATTGACTTAGCTGAAGGCTATGCTAACTATCTTTTCGGCAAATGAGAGAGTCTTCGTCAGTGTAGCATCGCTAGCAAAGTCGGCTGTCCAACTGGGCCGAGTGCTAGTACGTCTCTCTAGACCTGCCGTGTGGTGGCGCTCGGTCTGCGATCACTGACAGTGGCGACACGCGGGTCCGACGTATACTACCGGACCGCGGCCGATTTAAAAGCTACCACCTAGCAAGTGTGGTGTCTGGCGGTGACACCACATTCCTCCCCCGCAAATCGGCGTACGATTGTGTTATAAGGCTTCCGCCCGCCGTGGGGAGGACCCCATGTTGACGTATGCGATGAGGTGGGGAGCCTAACAACAGGCGAGGCTGTGCCACCCGCACCCGGCCATTCGGTCCGAGGTGAGCTAGGAAACGCCTGAAAACCTAGTCCAGGGTGCACGCCAACATGCGGTGTATGCGCCCGTAAAGAGACAGGAGGGGCCGAAGATTCGACCTCCATCGCGTCGGGGTACCCGACGGGCGAAGACGACATCTGGTCCGGAGCGGGCAAGAGTTCCACGTCAAGAGGACAGCTGGTCACGGGAAGCGATCGGCTGCGCGTGACCCAGGGAGGCGCCTGGCGGGTGCAGCGAAGCGTCCACTGCACCGGCGGGAGAACAGGCGGCGGCGGCGGCGGTGGCGGCGCGTCGCCATGGGGCAAAGTGGAAGGCAGCGTCGGTAACACCTGGGGATGAGGCGAGCCAGTAGATGGGTCCCCAGGGCGCTGACCGGACGGCACCGTCGCTGAAAGCAGACGGGGAGCGGCAGAACCCGTGCGACGACAGAGGCGCAGCTGATTGAGATGCCGACGCACCTCACCAGAGGCCCCCAAAACCAGATACATAGCGCGGACGAGGCAGCGAAGAATGCGCCCTGAGAGCCAACGCCGTGAACCTCGATAGTTGCGATAGTGTACAACGTCGCCTGGAGCAAAAGCAGGTGTCTGCCGCTGCACAGGAACCTGATGCGGCGGATGCAGCAAAGACATCAAGGTTCGATGAGGACGACCGTGCAACAACTCAGCCGGCGAGCGACCATCTCGGGGCTGAGAGCGATACGAAGACAAAAAGAGCAATAACGCGACCTCCCGAGAATGCGACTCTTTCAACTTCAACATCTGTGACTTGAAAGTCCGGACCAATCGTTCAGCGGCACCGTTTGACTGAGGCGAAAACGGCGCGGATGTCAGATGTTGAATACCATTGGCCTTGCAGAATGACTGAGATTCTGCGGACATGAATTGTGGGCCATTGTCGGAAACAATAGTCTGTGGAAGACCTTCAATGCAAAAGATAGTGGATAACGCTTGGATGGTGGCAGATGACGTCGTGGAAGACATCCCGACAACAAAAGGAAAATTACTGAAAGAATCAACCACAACCAACCATCGAGCATTCCAGAATGGATCAGCAAAATCGATGTGCAAGCGTTGCCAAGGGGAAGTGGCTTTCGGCCATGCAAAGAATTTCCGCGGTGGTGCGGAGTGTTGTTCGGCACACGCCATGCAAGAAGAGCACATTTTCGTAATCGCAGCATCGATTCCGAGCCCAGTACAGTGCTGACGAGCAAGTTGTTTCGTTGACTCTATACCCCAATGTCCTTGGTGGAGAAGCCGTAAGACAGAGGACTGTAACGAACGTGGGACCACGACCCGGGACTGATCATTATCAGAACGCAACAGCAAAACACCAAGTCGAACAAAAAGTCTCTCCTTGTTAGCAAGACATCGGCGAACCAACGGATCCTCGAACCGTGATTTCGACAAGGGCCATTGCGTAGCAACAAAACGCAAAACGGTAGCAAGGACAGGGTCAGCAGCTGTGTCTGTAGCTACACGACGAAAATCAATCGGAAACGATTCGACCACGTCATCGGTTTCCGCATCAATGAACATGCAAGCAAGTTCGGAAGAATCGAATGCTCTATCCTCAGCAACAGGCAAACGGGACAACGCATCGGCGTTTCCGTGCTTAGCAGTGGACCGATACACGATATCGTAGCGGTACTGCGAGAGGAAAATAGTCCAACGAATGAATTTCTGCGCTGTACGTGGAGGTACAGGCTTGTTCGGATGAAAAAGCGATGTCAAAGGTTTGTGGTCTGTGATGATGGTAAAGTGACGACCACACAAGAAATCGTGAAACTTAGTAACACCAAATACGAGAGCCAAGGCTTCTTTCTCTATCTGTGAATAATTTCTTTGCGCAGACGAGAGCAATTTCGACGCAAAGGCAATAGGGCGATCAAGCGAGCCATCTTTGTGCGCAAGCACAGCACCGATCCCGAAATCCGATGCATCGACCATCAACAAAAGGAGTTTCTGGGGATCGAATGGCGTAAGGCAAGTATTTGAAAGCAACGCCGATTTCAACTGGCGAAAGACGCGTTCGCAGTCCGTCGTCCAGACGAACGAAACACCTTTACGGCGTAAGCGATGAAGCGGAGCTGAAATGGAAGAAGCATGCGGGATATATCTGTTATAGTAATCTATTTTTCCCAGCACACTCTGTAGCTGCTTCAAATTCTGCGGCGAAGGCAAGTCATGTATGGCACGGAGGTGCTCTGGAATAGGATGTATGCCTTGGGCATTGATTACGTGTCCCAGATATGGTAAATCACGAGCAAAAAACACACATTTGTCCTTCCGCAAGCGAAGACCATTTTGTCGCAAGACCTGAAATAATGTTCTGAGATTGGCTAAATGTTCTTCCGTCTTTCCGGAGATCACAATATCATCCAGATAGTTTGCTGCAGTAGGGACCGACGCACAAACAGTTTGTAGATATTGCTGAAACAATGCAGGGGCGGATGCACACAAGAATGGCAGTCTTTTGAACCGATACAAACCAAGATGCGTGTTAAACACCAAGACGCGCTGAGAGTCGTCGTTCACTGGTATTTGGAAGTACGCATCTGCCAGGTCCAACTGCGAAAAATATTTACCCGGGCACAGTTTGTCAAAAAGATCTTCCGGGCGGGGTAAAGGATAAGTTGCAATCACTAGTTGTGGATTCACCGTTGCCTTGAAGTCCACACAAAGTCTCAATTTTCCGGAAGGTTTTGGCAAAATTACTAAGGGTGATGCCCAGAGAGAAGCCTGCACACGTTCAATCACACCTTGCGATTCCAAATCGTGTAATGTTCTTGCGACCTCATCACGCAATGCGTGGGGAACATTGCGAGCTCTGAAGAATTTCGGTTGCGCTTTGACTTTCAGTTCCAAATGTGCTTTATAGTTCTTAGCGCAACCAAGGCCCGGTGCAAAAATGTCTGCAAACTCTTCACATAGACAAGAAACTCTGGCTGAAGGCACAGTCTGATTCACTGATAGGACCTGATTTACTATAGACAAGTTAAACAACTTAAATAAATCTAAACCAAACAAGTTCACTGCAGAAGAAGAATGAAGAACGTAAAATGACACAAGTTTTGTTTGTCCCTTGTATGTTGCAAGAAGGCTGCACTGTCCTAACACAGGAATATTCTGACCGGAATATGTAGTTAACTTAACTTTTGCGGCACGCAACGGAGGTGTGTACAGTTGTGTGTACGTGTCTTTATTGAGCAACGATACTGCAGCTCCGGTATCGAGCTGGAATGGTATTATGTGGCCATTAATGTCCAAGTCTACAAAAAGTTTATTGTCCTGCTGACGGCAAGAGCGACTGTCTCATGCAACGCGAACAGACACTGGTACAGAAGCACTTGCTAATTGACGTGATTTCCGGCGACGTCGGCGCACACTTTTTGTGGGACGAACACAGTCACTGTTAGAGAGATTGGCACTGGGCGGAGTGGAATTAACTACATGAATATCCATGGGCGAAGGTTCACGAGCCTGAGTATTCTTGGTTCGATTCCGGCGCGAAGCAAAGGGCCTGGAATGGTTGTTAGTGTCCGATCTGAGCTTTTTCTGGCAAACACTCTGAACATGTCCTTTTTTATTACAGAAAAAGCAAATAGCTTGGCGTGACGGGCAATTCTCAAGCAAATGTCTGGTTGCACACCGCGGGCATGATTTTAGCACTGCATGTGCTTACTGCCGCGGGACACGTGGTTGAGAGCTTGGCGGCAGCTGCGCGGACGAGCGCGAGGGCTGTTTACTGTTCCGTGGAGCTCGCGCGGCGGGCCGTTAACGTGACACACAGCTGGCGAAGGTTCAAACGATTCCTGAGCAAAGTCAAGTGTGTCTTGCCTATCCAATATGTCTATCACTTGTTGAAGGGAGGGACTGACTAGTTTCAAAATTTGCTCCCGTACACGAACATCAGAAACGTTCTGTGCAATTGCATCATGCACCATAGTATCTGAATAAGGGAGTCCACATTCACACTCAAAAGCACAATCCCTAGTAAGGCCTTGCAAAGTTGCAACCCACTCCCGATTAGTTTGACCGGCCGTACGTTTTGTACGAAAGAACATATACCGTTTGGCAACTACATTGACTGATTCCTTGAAATATGCATCCAATGCAGACAAAATTTCTTCGTAGGACAGAGTTGCTACGTCATGGCGGGGAAACAATTTCACTATCACACGGTACGTCTGGACGCCGACACGTGACAATAAGTGAGGCTGCCGCTCATTACCTTGAATTCTGTAGGTGGCGAGATGGAATCCAAATTGGCGCGACCACTCAGTCCAGCTTTCCATTGCCGCATCAAATTGACAAAAAGGTGGCGCAACTGCATGTTGTAGCTGCGGTAGTGGTGGAGCGGCGGCGGCCGCATCATTTTGCATTGCACATTGACCCTGGACGAGCTGTCCAAGGGCATGCAATAACGCCTGCGTCTGCTGATTCTGCAAGCGATAAAATTCGGACAGTACATCTGGAGATTGTAGCGAAGCCATGACACAAGTAAATTAGGGCAATACGAACACTAAATCCGCTTTTGAGACTCGTCGCCAAAAATGTTGTGTCTAGACAAGACAGCCTAGACACAATGAGAGGAAGCCGAAAGGCACGCGCTTACACTCACGCAGGCTGGCGTGAGGTCTGAAACAGGATACGTAATGAATGCTATAAAGAAAAGTACGTAGCTGCTGGAATACTAAACTTTAATCCACAATTTGTTAACATTGGTCTTGTTGATACAGTATTATCATCTCAATATAACTGGGTGATGGCGCCTTGCTAGGTCGTAGCAATTGACTTAGCTGAAGGCTATGCTAACAATCTTCTCGGCAAATGAGAGAGTCTTCGTCAGTGTAGCATCGCTAGCAAAGTCGGCTGTCCAACTGGGCCGAGTGCTAGTACGTCTCTCTAGACCTGCCGTGTGGTGGCGCTCGGTCTGCGATCACTGACAGTGGTGACACGCGGGTCCGACGTATACTACCGGACCGCGGCCGATTTAAAAGCTACCACCTAGCAAGTGTGGTGTCTGGCGGTGACACCACATGTATCACCTATTATCACCATTACACCGTGACTACATTTTAACTATGATCTAAAATCGTCATACGAGTTTTAAAAACCATCAATATTTTCCATGTAGGTGTACTTTAAAAAATCTCGTATATTTCCTCTTGTTTCTAAGTAATAATCGTAAATTCGTTCACCAAGTCACCTGTTATCATCACCGTCTATATATTGCAACTACCTTTTAAATACAGATTTTGTAACCTTTGGCTGAAGAGAGGTTTTCACCGACTGTCAGGCAGACCTCTTTGTGGGGAATTGGATCAACAATAAAGAAAAAAATCAGAAGACTCATTGCGCCGCAGGTATGTTAAGCAAGCAGGCAACAGTAGCGGAGCAAAGAGAGTATCATCCCACTCTCCATTGTTGGCAGATTTATTCAAGTTGGCGGATCCAAGATGTGGGCGACAGATATGGTAAAGTCGCAGTAACGTCACAGCGGGAAGTTCAAATTTTGGCAGGAAGATAGGTCAATTGGGTTACCTCTACTAAGCTAAAAACCCTCCCTTTCCCCTCCCCCCCTCCCCCGTCACCAGAATATGGCGGAATGTTTAAATTCGGATTTTATATAGCATATTTATTACACGGATACAAAACACTCACCCTGACGTGCTTGGGGTCACAATACACAGCATATAGACACGCAAACAACTCGTAAATTACCGAAATAATGCAGTACACTGACGTACAAACATGCTCACTAATTATAAACTGTCGAAATAATGCATACAATTTATTTAGGCATGGATTTAACATAGTTTCTTTATTACACTGGCACAAAACACTCGCCATCACATGTTTGAGGTTGCAGTAAATAGTCTACAGACCTGCAAACTACTCATAAATCACCAAAATAATGCAGTACACTGATGTGCAGAGACGTAAACAATTCCTAAATCGTCAAAATATTGTAAAACGCTCTGCAGACATGCTTGGTAATCGTAGATCACCGATATAATGCATGTGTAACGCTATTCAAATACGCTCACAACGCTTAAACAACCGAAAATAATGTAGTGCACAAACACTCAGCGCACGTAAAAAACGTAATATGTGAGTGAACTGTTCCAATGTGCGCACGCGCTTTGCAGGGCCAGTTGGACACATGCCAGCACTGTCACACTGCTGCTGACGGCAGGTGAAAGTCATGTCTACAGTTAGAGTTTTTCAAGTGCTATACTGACGTCACATGTCTGTTTAAATAAGAGCCAAGTCTTCCTCTGGAATGGGTGCACGTGCTCACCATTGCTGGCGCGATTCCTCTCTCTTCCTGCAGTCCAGCAACGACCTAATTGCCGAGTGACCGACGCACCTTCGCAGACGTTGCAGAATTCCATTCTACAATAGCACAGACTGCATTGTTTCTAGTGATCCTAACGGGACATGCGAACTGTGTCTAGCCATGCACGCGTGCTTACCTACTCAGCGTGATTGACACATCACCACAAAATGCAGCTACCAGGAACTGTTTACGAAAATAGCCTAGAATAACACTGACTGCATTCTTTCCGATTGTCCTAACGAGACATCACGTGTTCCCTTCCTGGAAATCGTGATCTCCTGCTGTCAACATACGTCACAGAAATGTTAAACGTTCTCACTGTTAAAAGCCTTCCTCATGTCTGTGCATGCTCGTGAAAACACCGTTAATCATAAAAGCAATCTTGTTGTTTGGCAAGAGAGCACTGTGTAAGTGCAGATTGGGGGTGGGAGGGGGGTGGGAGGAAATCAGAACAACTACGCAAACAGAATTCGAAGCACTGTCCCACATAAGAGAAAACTGGCGGGAATCTTCAGTATCCTACAGCTACTGGTCTGCGGAAGTCCTACTGCCACAGTGGCAGATGAGTGGTGGCATCCCTGCCAGAGATGTTTCAACTTGTCTTTGAACACTTCCTTTCTCAGAACTCTCCGTAGATACCTTGCCTCCATCTTGTTCAAAGCAGTTTGTAGAGACTGCTATGTCATAGCACAAGGGACGTCTTGTGAATGAGTGGAGCATTATGATTGGCTCTTATCGAATTTACCTGCCGAATTGTTGAAGCTGCAGGTGTGGAAGCACTGTCTGCCTTGTGTTTTCCTTTCTGCAGACAATACTTTCAGTGTCAAAAAATTATTTTACACAGATCACCATATTGCACCGACAATTAAACCTAGCAAAGTGGCCTACAGATCATCAAATACAGAAAGACTCTTATTCAATTACACTGCTCTGCCACTGTGGGAGTGAGATTAAATATTAGAGTGTGAAACCGATCTCCAAGCCAGCAATATATCACTGCATAATGTGTCAGTGTAGTAAACATGCAGTTCGTATCCTGCGCCATACAAAATCGTCTCTTTTACATCATTTGTATAGCTATCGACCGCCAGACACTCATACATATACCGTGAAGGCAGACAGCATAAGCACAAGCACCGTAAGTATACTCCTCGCTGCACTAGATATTTTCCCACGAGGTCGGGCAGTCATCCACTCCTGACACGTGACCAGAACGCCCTCAGCGGATAGAAGTCACTCTCAGAACAGTTCTACAAATTCGGATTCGGCTCCCCTCAGCAGAAAAGCGTTACTGCTTCTGGACCCAACCTGCTTGCTTGCTTGCTTTTGTACACCCATCACCAGACTCTGGGATTACAAGAACATACGTAATTTCGTATGCTTTGCCAGAATATCGTATCATTTTCGCGATTCCTCTCGATATCAAGCACATAGCAATATCACTTGCACAGCAGTATCGCTCGTGCAACATAATTCTAAAGATATAGACTGGTAATTATTTCTCTAGAAACCCGAAACTTTAGCGAGGTGGAGCGTGTTGCAAAGAAGCACTGAGTAACTAGAAAACTTATCCCGTCTGTGAAGACCTTTAGGTGAAAACTCGAAAAAAAATAGGATTAATTGATATTTAGACTCGCGAATACCGATGTCTTTGATGTAACAGATTCCAAATCGTCCCTATAATTTACAAAGTCAACTAAGGTGTTTCTCATGTCTAGAGAACCAGCATATGTGTCTTCCACCTGTCTTTCACGTGCTAGATGCACACATCACAATCGATGTTCCCTCATCTAAATAAAGATGCGAAATCTGCAGAAGCAGTCAATCAGACAATATACACTCCTGGAAATTGAAATAAGAACACCGTGAATTCATTGTCCCAGGAAGGGGAAACTTTATTGACACATTCCTGGGGTCAGATACATCACATGATCACACTGACAGAACCACAGGCACCTAGACACAGGCAACAGAGCATGCACAATGTCGGCACTAGTACAGTGTATATCCACCTTTCGCAGCAATTCAGGCTGCTATTCTCCCATGGAGACGATCGTAGAGATGCTGGATGTAGTCCTGTGGAACGGCTTGCCATGCCATTTCCACCTGGCGCCTCAGTTGGACCAGCGTTCGTGCTGGACGTGCAGACCGCGTGAGACGACGCTTCATCCAGTCCCAAACATGCTCAATGGGGGACAGATCCGGAGATCTTGCTGGCCAGGGTAGTTGACTTACACCTTCTAGAGCACATTGGGTGGCACGGGATACATGCGGACGTGCATTGTCCTGTTGGAACAGCAAGTTCCCTTGCCGGTCTAGGAATGGTAGAACGATGTGTTCGATGACGGTTTGGATGTACCGTGCACTATTCAGTGTCCCCTCGACGATCACCAGTGGTGTACGGCCAGTGTAGGAGGTCGCTCCCCACACCATGATGCCGGGTGTTGGCCCTGTGTGCCTCGGTCGTATGCAGTCCTGATTGTGGCGCTCACCTGCACGGCGCCAAACACGCATACGACCATCATTGGCACCAAGGCAGAAGCGACTCTCATCGCTGAAGACGACACGTCTCCATTCGTCCCTCCATTCACGCCTGTCGCGACACCACTGGAGGCGGGCTGCACGATGTTGGGGCGTGAGCGGAAGACGGCCTAACGGTGTGCGGGACCGTAGCCCAGCTTCATGGAGACGGTTGCGAATGGTCCTCGCCGATACCCCAGGAGCAACAGTGTCCCTAATTTGCTGGGAAGTGGCGGTGCGGTCCCCTACGGCACTGCGTAGGATCCTACGGTCTTGGCGTGCATCCGTGCGTCGCTGCGGTCCGGTCTCAGGTCGACGGGCACGTGCACCTTCCGCCGACCACTGGCGACAACATCGATGTACTGTGGAGACCTCACGCCCCACGTGTTGAGCAATTCGGCGGTACGTCCACCCGGCCTCCCGCATGCCCACTATACGCCCTCGCTCAAAGTCCGTCAACTGCACATACGGTTCACGTCCACGCTGTCGCGGCATGCTACCAGTGTTAAAGACTGCGATGGAGCTCCGTATGCCACGGCAAACTGGCTGACACTGACGGCGGCGGTGCCAAATGCTGCGCAGCTAGCGCCATTCGACGGCCAACACCGCGGTTCCTGGTGTGTCCGCTGTGCCGTGCGTGATCATTGCTTGTACAGCCCTCTCGCAGTGTCCGGAGCAAGTATGGTGGGTCTGACACACCGGTGTCAATGTGTTCTTTTTTCCATTTCCAGGAGTGTACATGGGAAGGAATAATGTTCCAGCACATACACACCTCCATATTGGATGTTCTCAAGTTTCCACGTGATCACGAAAGCTGCCCAGCACATGCTAAGTATTAGTTCGCTATTCGGCCGTCTAGCAGACGACACGGTTAAGTCAGCTACATTCCTGAAGCCCAACAGGCCTTTCCATTCGGACGGCTCCTGCCGTTAACGAGAAATGTGAATCATTCCCTCCACAGGCCACCAGCGCTGCACACCAAGCACGCATAGGCAGAATCATCATCCTAGGTAATCGGTCACATATATATTTGACCGCTATACTTACAATTAAATGTTACGATTGCGGTCTCTGTTGAATTACATTCGACAATGAGCGAAGTATCGGAAATACACCCTGCTGGTGGCTGTGGAGCTGGAAATAGAAATATCTGTACCATTCTTATGACTAGACATACTCTTCCCTTTGCTATCACAGTATTCTATGTCAAATCCATCCCTTTCTTATGCCTGGATATAGTCATTCCTTTGCAAATGTCGGAACACGCAGACACATACTTCATAAGCCTGATGCTCAAGGAGAACCTATCACACATCCCCTACTACTAAGTATAATACTTGGACAGTAGCTGATTGCCATCGATACGAAATAATACTGACCGAAAATCAACGATGGTTAGACATGTCTCATAAGTTTTCTTGCGAGTGGTACCACTGTGTCTTAGAAAGAGAGACTTAATCGTCTTACAAACTGCCAGATGTTAAAAAATATGACTATATTACTGTCAAAAGCAGTCTTGGTTCTACAAGTGCAGAAAAGCATCCATCTTAAAAGCTATACCAGCTTTATAAATCGAGGTATGGCATTACATGCAAATGACGTGGTTTTTCCAGACCAACACCGAGACAGTGAATACAGATGGTGATCGTAGGGATGTATATTATCAGTCCAGCAGTGCTGTTACACGTCGCCGAAGGTGCGCCCTCGTAGTAAAATTACCGAATTTTGAAACTTCAAAAATGTTCAAATGTGTGGGAAGTCTTATGGGACTTAACTGCTAAGGTCATCAGTCCCTAATCTTACACACTACTTAACCTAAATTATCCTAAGGACAAACACACGCACCCATGCCTGAGGGAGGACTCGAACCTCTGCCGGGACCAGTTTTGAAACTGGTTCGGCTAAGGAGGGGGGTATGAAGTCAACTCCCTCACGCCACCGCTAGATATTTCTCCAGTATTTGTAATGAATTCTGTCTCAATCCCATGTCAGAGGTTGAGTGACATATCGGCGATGGTTGATTGACAAGGGTCACAAAAGCTTGCAGATGGTGTGCTGATTGAGGTCGTAAGAAATGTACACTAGCTTTTCAGATCTCTAGTGCTACGCTTGCAGTAGTGATGCTGTCTGGGATTTGGAATCAAGTCTTTCCATTCAACCACATACCTGCGTTGTATCCGATGGAGAAGTCCTTTAATGATTACAGCCACTAGTGAATCATGTTTCTGGAGAACGTATCTCGAAACGAGTCACCTTTTGATAACCTATCTGCTACAGCAAGATTCCATCGTGGTTTTAGGTAGTCCACATGCATTTTGCAACTGCCCCTCAGACTCTGCGCCACCACCCCTGCAGCTCTGTGCATGTGATCGTTCCAATTTAAGTTGGAGAGGGCCATATCCACCAACTCCTGCTACCCGTGTACAAACAGAGTTACCTGAGTTAGTGTGACAGGTCAATGTTTTGACCATTCGGTGGAAATGGGAACAAGTTGTCGTAGCTCTGCCCACAGTGTACGACGTGTATGGTCAGCGCCAGACAGAGCCTGCTCCTGCAGCACTAGATAGTATAAAAGACACTACAGGACCTGGGAGAAGGACGAGGATTTTGCTACTGCAGTGTGGTGCGTCCCAAAACTACATACAGACACTACAGTCCAAAGCAGATCAGGTCCCTCAGGGCCTATTCACATCTATCAGCCATCCACGCTATCTTCATTATTCTGAACCATCCAACAGAGAAAAATTACCAACTATAAAACCTCCACTAACTTCATCCGATAGAGAACTCGATAAAATTTTTACCACATCTCTCTCCTCCCATATATCGAAAACAAATACTGTCTGCGCTGGCATCGAGCACATGTGAAGATCCTGTTAAATATACAGCTATTGATCCACTGTACAGACCAGTTTAAGGTTTCATCACAGGTAATGTAGGAGGATGACTGTATCCCACAAACTATACTATAAGTCGAAGAGACCCTCCCTGTGATCCTGTATTGTTGTTTAAAACATTGTTTCTTTCTGATGTAACACGCTTTGTACACTGCCATACATTTTGTTTTCTCAGCCACGACTTCGAGGTCTGTGTCAGGTTCTGAACTTAAATTGATACGTTCTGATCCATTGCTTCTCACAGTTGTCCTGTTGTAATGTTGTTACTGCTGCTACCATAATACACCACACACACTGGATAATTTTAAATAAAAGACAGTTGCAGCTTAAGGAAACTGGAAGAGTTTTGCGACGTTGTGGAGAGTTTCCAAACTGCAGTCCGAAGGTGACTTGACAATCTCTACATCTAAACTCATGTATCGTAGTGATGGAATAGCTGATGGCTCTGCGTTCCATTTCGACTGATTCCTCATATTGCAGTCATGTACGCGATCACTGTTTTGGTGCTAGGAATCCCCAGACGTGTTGCCCCCCACCCCCACCCCCCCCCCCCCCTCCCCCACGAAAACTCTTTCTCCAACTCAAACAAGCGATGCCAGTCAATCATTATGTGGTACCCAACAGCGCACCAGTGTACTGATGGGATGGGAAAGACACCATCGATGTACTGTAACAACAAGCATCACCGTTGATAGCACAAACAATTTTAGCAATTACACAGTAATTTCAACACCGACCAATGATGCAACAGCATGTTTCCCCAATTTCAGTATCGTAGCTAAACCGCCCCTTCTCTACTTTGCGAGTACCATTGCGAGTGTAGATAGATGACTGTGCAGTACGTCTATTCATTGCTAATTCTCGAACACATACATCATCACAGTATACCAGACAGTGCTCTACATATTTCTAACACATCGAGCATAGTGCACAATTTACGATCTATCTCTATGCGGATGGGAGTCACAGAGCATTCTCACAATCTTAGGATAAAATTAGAGACTGAAAGACCCCCTCGCACTGTCTTTGACCAGCCCGCCCTGCAGCACGGTTACCGTTATAATCTGCAGCTGACCAGAAGAAGACTGCTACATGAGTGAATGGAGCTTGCCGAGTCCTCGCCCATCCAAGTGCACAAGATTTCTCCAGATGTGCCCATGTCGAGGAAGTTAGCACTCCTTATCGATGTACAGTAACAGATTTGAACGTGTTGTGATGTAATAGCAGGCAGTTAAGAAGAACATGAAACGGGTGATTTTTATGCATGATGGAGCTCCAGACGAATGGAGTTCTAACCATTTTGCGTAAACCAAATACGCTATCAGTGTTAAAGTATTGTTCTAGTGTCTGGGACCAGTACCAGAAGGGTACTGGTAAGACAGAACAAAAACACACGCACTCCTAAGACCATACGGTTCTGCACTTAAAACAAGCTATAATGTTAGATTGCGTGAGTTTCTGACCTATCAGTCGTGTGGAATGCATCGCTGTTAATATTCCAAGGTAAGAAATATATTTCCAGCGCGTGACATACATCCTTCTTGCAGATTTCTCTACGATAAACTGTGGTGTCGAACCATAAAACGAGAAAACTACTTCCTTAAAACAATGGCTATGTGTGGTACATGCACAATATAGTTTTCCAGAGTTGTATATCGTCCACTGTCCACATCCGATCACGGTTCAGAAATTGTACTATGCCCACATCAGTCCTATATAAAACGATCGTTAGTAATGGAGAATACCTCTTACAAGGGAACAGATAAACACATGCAGCAGCGTCCGACATGTGAAATTACATGTCATGCCACCGCTAGCTCTGTAAACAGCATATCTGTCAAGCAATTTATACAATGTCGCACAACCACCTACCGCTAACTTAGTTATGAAACTGAAGTATCGATTTTACACCCAAGATGCGACAGGGGAATGGAGTACATCGCATAAATCTTCATTTGTTTAGAGGAATGTGTCACGTTTCATCACACATGAGGTGTAAGTCCTCTGATGACTGAGAGGCTTACTGTTAACGATCGCAAGTAGGCACTGCTCTAAGACCCACACAGAACACGTGGTTGTATATGAGTCAGACGCAGGCTATGTCACTCAACTCAGCATCCTTGCAGGACATCAGGAAAAAATGGTCAAACGACCTGCAACAACTTCTACCTCTCTCTCTCTGTAGAATGCCTCATCAGTCTACCATTAAATCTTACCTCGTGATAACCCCATCTCAACCGACCACTCCATCCACTCTATGTCATCCTTTAACACAGATGCAAGTAAGTTTAGAGGCAGATGGTTCTGTGTCTTCCTGAAAAGCGTCAAATACAGTAGTCAACGCCTGTGCATTACTGTTACCTCATCCGCCTCTAGTTGCTGAGTGGTCAGCGCAACAGAATATCTAATAACCCGGGTTCAATTCCCAGCTGGGTTGGAGATTTTCTCCACTCAGGTACTGGGTGTTGTGTTGTCCTTATCATCATTATTTCATTCCCATCGACAAGCAAGTCGCCGAAGTGGCGTCAACTCGAAAGACTTGCACCAGAAAAACTGTCTACCTGACGGGAGGTCCTAGCCACACAGCATTGCCATTTACTATTACCACAATAGACATACAGTAGAATGCTGCCTTGACAGAAAAAAGTGGCTGTTTCCCTGTTTCCCTTTGCTTCCATGTCGGATTCCCCTTGCTGTAGCATACTTGTTCCTTTGTACAAATTGTTCTACGTCAACCAGAAGACACGCAAGTACTTCCTCAATTTCCCTGCATTTCGGTGTATATTCCCTCAATGTTTACGTATTTTTCGCAATTCTATAGATTTTATATCACTTCTATCCATGCGATCATGACATAACCTCTCGTTCCGTGTTCTAAAATTGCTTGTAAATGTAGTACAGCTTCCAAAACATAGTGCAAATGCACTGATCGGGAGGCATAGTATAGCACGGTACTCGATTATATCCAGTCGCCTCCGCACAACATATTCCACATTTGCAGAGCGTCTGCTCTGTTTTCTGTGTGTCTGTATATGCGCATGTGTCGCAGACAGCTCCCAGGACCAGGTCCTGCCGCTGGTGTACACAACTTCGAACACAGAGCACATGTTCAGACTTAACGCGTGGTTGGTCCACCTGCGAGTCCTATCCCAGATGCGACGTCTGGTGGATCCACCTCTGAACATGGTCTGGATATATAGAACGCGGCAAATCGACACTTGAACGCTAACTTGGATGTGGTACATTGTGGATCTGGATCACAACATCGCTCCATACATTGTGTGTGGCAGATCCACCTTCAAACCCTATCCAGGGTATGGCACATAGTGAATCTGTGTCCCAACATCGCTCCAGATATAACGCATGACGGATCCACGCTCCAACGCTAACTAGGATCTACTGTGCATCCTTTCTACCAAAAGCGTAGCACTAGAGATCTGAAAAGCTAGTGTACATTTCTCGCGACCTCAATCAGCACACCATCTACTACCGCTTGTGATCCTTCTCAATCAACCATCCCCTATAACCCAGACAATATATCACCGAATGTCTGGCATGGCATCGAGACAGAATGCGTTACAAATACTGGAGAAATATCTAGTGGCAGCATGAGCGAGTTGCAAATACAGTTTTCATACCACGCTCCTTAGCCGAATCACTTTCAAAATTCGGTAATTTTATATTACGAGGGTGTACCGCCGGCAACGTGTAACTGTACTGCTGGTCTGATAATGTACACTCCTACGATCACCGTCTATATTCAGTGTCATGGTATTTGTCTGGAAAAACCACGTCATTCATATGTAATGCCATACCTCGATTTATAAAGCCGGTATTGCTTTGAACATAGATACTTGTCTGCACCTGTAGAACCAAGACTACTTGTGACAGTAAAATGGTCGTGTTTTTTAACATCTGGCGGTTTGTAAGACGATTACATCTCTTTTTCTAAGACACAGTGGTACCACTCGCAAGAAAACTTATGAGACATGTCTAACCATCGTTGATTTTCGGTCAGTATTATTTCGTATCGACGGCAATCAGCTACTGTCCAAGTATTATACTTAGTAGTAGGGGATGTGTGATAGGTTCGCCTTGAGCATCAGGCTTATGAAGTATGTGTCTGCGTGTTCCGACATTTGCAAAGGAATGACTATATCCAGGCATAAGAAAGGGATGGATTTGACATAGAATACTGTGATAGCAAAGGGAAGAGTATGTCTAGTCATAAGAATGGTACAGATATTTCTATTTCCAGCTCCACAGCCACCAGCAGGGTGTATTTCCGATACTTCGCTCATTGTCGAATGTAATTCAACAGAGACCGCAATCGTAACATTTAATTGTAAGTATAGCGGTCAAATATATATGTGACCGATTACCTAGGATGATGATTCTGCCTATGCGTGCTTGGTGTGCAGCGCTGGTGGCCTGTGGAGGGAATGATTCACATTTCTCGTTAACGGCAGGAGCCGTCCGAATGGAAAGGCCTGTTGGGCTTCAGGAATGTAGCTGACTTAACCGTGTCGTCTGCTAGACGGCGGAATAGCGAACTAATACTTAGTATGTGCTGGGCAGCTTACGTGATCACGTGGAAACTTGAGAACATCCAATATGGAGGTGTGTATGTGCTGGAACATTATTCCTTCCCATGTATATTGTCTGATTGACAGCTTCTGCAGATTTCGCATCTTTATTAAGATGAGGGAACATCGATTGTGATGTGTGCATCTAGCAGGTGAAAGACAGGTGGAAGACACATATGCTGGTTCTCTAGACATGAGAAACACCTTAGTTGACTTTGTAAATTATAGGGACGATTTGGAATCTGTTACATCAAAGACATCGGTATTCGCGAGTCTAAATATTAGTTAATCCTATTTTTTTCGAGTTTTCACCTAAAGGTCTTCGCAGACGGGATAAGTTTCTAGTTACTCAGTGCTTTACAAGATGCTTCACCTCGCTAAAGTTTCGGGTTTCTAGAGAAATAATTTCCAGTCTATATCTTTAGAATTATGTTGCACGAGCGATACTGCTGTGCAAGTGATATTGCTATGTGCTTGATATCGAGAGGAATCGCGAAAATGGTACGATATTCTGGCAAAGCATACGAAATTACGTATGTTCTTGTAATCCCAGAGTCTGGTGATGGGTGTACAAAAGCAAGCAAGCAAGCAGGTTGGGTCCAGAAGCAGTAACGCTTTTCTGCCGAGTGGAGCCGACCCCGAATTTGTAGAACTGTTCTGAGAGTGACTAGGGTCCTCTGAGGGCTCTCTGGTCATGCATCAGGAGTGGATGACTGTCCGACCGGTCGGCCAGAGTGGCCGAGCGGTTCTAGGCGCTACAGTCTGGAACCGCGCGACCGCTGCGGTCGCAGGTTCGAATCCTGCCTCGGGCATTGATGTGCGTGTTGTCCTTAGGTTAGTTAGGTTGAAGTAGTTCTAAGTTCTAGGGGACTATCAAAATATCCACGGGTATGCTGCCGGTCTATAGTGTCCAACGGGCCCGTTGGACACTATCCACGGGTATGCTGCCGGTCTATAGTGTCCAACGGGCCCGTTGGACACTATAGACCGGCAGCATACCCGTGGATATTTTGATTGTCAAATACGCCGGGAGAAACTCAAGAATCACTTCTAGGGGACTGATGATCTCAGCAGTTAAGTCCCATAGTGCTCAGAGCCATTTGAACCATTATTAAGTAGGTTCTAATTCGGAAAGCATTCGCAATACGGCATATGTCCATATGAAGTTTTTTGTTCAGAATCACTTATACTATCAGCCCTCAAACCCTGTACCATTCCTCCTGACTCACCCTGTATAATACATCCCACAGTCGAAACAACTGCTACAATCAGTACTTGCTAAAGCTAATTTCACATTTCATGTAAAACTTCTAAATATACGTAACCCTTTCAGGACTCGAACATGTGACCTCTTTAACGGCATACGAATGCGTTATCCGTTGCACCACAAAATGCCTGGCAGACAGAGTCTCTCTGCTGAGAGTCTTCTACAGAGAAAATCAGCACCAAGTTTTGCCAAGAATAATTTTGCTGTGTTTTGGGGCGTAGCTCATGACTGATAGTCGACAATCTAGTTATAATTTAGGGACCCATTTGCAAAAGTTCTACAATCCCTTAGTTTTGAGCGAGTTTAATAATGTTGCAGGGAGCAGGGCACAGCGACTCTCAATGGGTGGAGAATACACGCATCAACTCTCGCAAGGTTTCCACTATCAGCGTTCACAAAATTCCTTTCTATTGTTATTTAAAAGCTGTAATTACCTTTTCCATCACAAAATAGTTAAACTGTTTGCAGTAAAATTACGTAAAAACCTCGTAACTTCGGCTAACGCTCCTGTAACACACGTACAGTTTCGTCTTACGCCTAGCCTGCGACGTCAACAGAGCATCAGCCAATAACAGAGCGTTTTCGACCACGTGACCAGATATTGGTATTTAATGATTTTTAAGCTTTAATTACATAAAAAGAACAGATTTTTGTGAGAATATTGACCGTAAATGCTCTTCAAATGTAGTAATCAATCAAAATAACAATAATCTGGATCATATTTTTAACACAGGAAAATAGCCTATTTCATAGCACCTTTGCACATCTGTCTTCTCCCATAAGAACATGTCAGCACCAAGCTGGACACACAGAGCTATACCTACAGCGTCCTTCAGGAACTACAAGCAAGTGTCTCTCGTCATCTTTGTCCCATCGGAATGCTGTCCGTGCATTACCGGTGGAAGGCTTTCGTGACACGCATGGCTTACTCGGAACTGACGTGAAAATGATGTCACTTGATGCGACAATTGCATTCAACATCTTTGGAGATGCCATATTCATTTCGTCGTAGTTTGTTGTTTTCGTACTATACTTTGTTTGTTATGGCAGTGTGGTATTTCAAGGAAACAGCGCACTGAAGTTTTGACGCAAACACATGAACGTGAATGATAATATTGGTGAGAAATGTATGTGTTCATCGTTGTCTAACGACTAGGGACAATGAGCTACAGACTCAGATGAATCAGATTAGCGTCCTGCTGTAATATTTTTTCTTCTCTTCGTATTCGTAACAGGTACTGTCAGCTGATTATTAA
Organism: Schistocerca serialis cubense; assembly: GCF_023864345.2. NCBI lineage: Eukaryota > Metazoa > Arthropoda > Insecta > Orthoptera > Acrididae > Schistocerca > Schistocerca serialis. Next base: position 9,552,048 of record NC_064640.1, read on the forward strand.
TTAAATAAAAGTGCATTCTTCAATATTCGATGTTATTTACTTATAGGCCTAGCAGTGCACTTACTCAGGTATGAGTTTCAACGATTTTGTGACCTGTCTGATTAAAACACGTAAATGAAATTGCTCTGAGTGAAACGACTAGAAGTAACATTATATTCGTTGCTTCTCACAAATATTTGGTCACCTTTTCCGAATATACTGCGATTTCCGATGGTGTAGTTAGATAGGAACCTAAGAGTACAGCTTCAGTTGCAGCAAGATGTAATCGATCCTGCTTTCAGCTCCTATAATAATCTCTTATTGGTAGTTCCAAAGAAAGGAGATGGTATTCAGTTGGTGATAGATTCAAGACAGATAAATACGGTTTTCCTAGCAAAACTGATAGACCATTGACGTTAAATGAGCTTCTGCATACATTTCGTGCTGTTAGTTATGTCCTCCGCTGATTTAAGATCGAGTTATTGGCATATTGTGTTGCATGCCTCCTGTCGAAAATTTATGGCATTTTTGTTTTATGTTCCTTATTAACAATTTTCTAAGTTTCCTTTTCTGAATGAACGTTGCTTTGGGTTCATTTACTTGAGGCTTTAGCAGTATTCTGACAAATGATTTGATGAAAATATGGACCACATATGCTGACGACATGTTAATTGCTGAGAAGAACTGGGAGAAACATAACAATGTATTGAACAGATTTTTGAGTGTATTTAAAGAATATGATGTAATTGTGAACTTGGATAGGTCAGAGTTTGGGAGAAGTTACGTAAAATTGCTTAGAACCTGTGACTGCACCGGAGGTTCTACGTTAGTCAAATAAGAATGAAACCATTTCTGATTTTCCTGTTCCTAAAACAAGGAAACAAATTCATGCATTTCCAGGATCAATTAATTTTTATAAAAGATTCATGAATTTAAAAACGTTAACTATGCCACCACTGTGTACATAAATGGGTAAGAATACTCCATGGAATTAGGATGACAAACCACAGTGTGGGTGTTCTGAATTATTTTGCACCAATTTTTCACTTTTACGTTTCAGTACGACGTACCAGCAGGGTTTTGTGTTACAGTAAGACGATGCACATATTCGTAGTGTGGAAACACAAGTATAATTGAGACCAGTAGCAAAGGTGGCAGAAGAAGGAGCAGAGGGCCTTCATGATGATAAAATACACTAAAATCACATCCTGCAGTGGAGATACATAAAACAATTTTACTTTTGATGAAGGTATATTTAGATATACCGAAACCGTGGTCAGGATTTTAATAGATCTTTATCCTGCAACTGTTTGGCTGTTATCATTTAGCGTGAATCATTCCTTATTCATGTAAGTTATAGAGGCATCTCAATATACACTCTAAGATACAAAAAAACGACGCACCACGAAGGAATTATCCGAATGGGATGAAAATTGATAAATGTGATTTACATGTACAAACAAATGATTTCAATTTCAGAAAAATTGGATTATCTTTTCAGGAGAAGCAGCGTCACCAATTGAGCAAGTCAATAACACGCTGGTCCATCTCTCACGTTTATGTAAGCAGTTATTTGGCTTGGCATTGGTTGACAGAATTGTTGGATGCACTCCTCAGGGAAATCGTGCCGAATTCTGTGTAGTTGGCGCGTCAGATCGTCAAAATGCCGACCTGGCTGGAGGGTGCCGCCCGCAATGCTCCAAACGTTCTCAGTTGGGAAGGGATCCGGCGACAATGCTGGCCAAGGTAGGGTTTGGCAAATACGAGGACAAGCAGTAGAAACTCTCGCAGTGTGAGGGCATTATCTTGCTGAAATGTAAGCCCAGGATGGCTTTCCATGAAAGGCAACAAAATGGGGCATAGAATATCGTCGACGTACCGGTGTGCTGTTAGGGAGCAGATGACAACAAAGCGGTCCTGCTATGAACAGAAATGACACCCCAGATCATCACTCCCAGCTGACAGGCAGTGAGGTGGGCGACAGCCGGGTTGGTATCCATCCACTGCCTGGGTCGTCTTCACTGATCATCGGGGCAGGACTCATCACTGAAGAGCATTCCACTCCAGGCAATGAGATTCCAGGCAAAAAACGTGTCTGGCGACACCCGAGACAGCGGTGGGATAGCAACCAGATTATCGCCTCCCAACGGCACGACAACCAGGAGTTTCGTTTGATAGCAGGACCTGTTTGATGGTCACCCTTACGGCACAGTGGTAGGTCGACGATATTCTACGGCCAGTTTCGTTGCCCTTCGTGGCAAGCCATCGTGGGTTTACGTTTCAGCAAGATAATGGAGGCCTGCACAATGCGAGAATTTCTGCTGCTTGTGTTCGTGCTTCACATATACTACCTTGGGCAGTCACCGGATTTCTCCCCAGTTGAATACTTTTATAGCATTATGGGCAGGGTCCTACAACCATCTTAGGATTTTGACGATCTAACGCGCCAATCGGACAGAATTTGGTACGATATCCACCTCAGGAAGAGATCCAATCCGTATGATTTGTTCGAGGTGTTTGGTTTTCTTTCTTCTTAGAGTTAAATAGGAGCTACATCGAAAATGTGAATAATGATAAATTTTTATCGAAATTACCGATGTTACAATATTTATAAAATTTTTCATGCATTTTGTTTTGTTAAGTTATTAACTACCTCATCATTAGCAATACTTTGAAACAATCCTCTCTGGAAATGTGTAACGTGGGGACTGCATCGACCCAATACCGCTCGTGCCATCTGAGAATTGGGGGCCCGGGGAGCGCACTTAAATCTGCTACTGTCCACATATACAAGGGTTACTTGTAAGGTTTTAATTATCCCCACGCGAAACCCATGTTATGCTTTTTCTGTTTACTTGCAGGTAAATGGGTGCAGTACTGGTACATGTTGTAGTCCTCGCACCACAGTACCTTAGCACGGCGCTAGAAGAGCCAAAAGAAAACGGAGCATCTCATTGCAAAAGTGTAGTGTAGTGTGCTAATTCGTTTTCTGCATTTGGAGGGAGAAAACGCTGCAGCTCACGACAAGGAGCCGGAGGAAGTGGAGACAACAATGCACCGTCATATGAGGCAGTGGTGAAACGGCGCAGACTCTTGCAATTTGGCAAAAAAGTCCGAATGACGAAGAAAGAAGTGGCATACGCACTCTTCGTGAAGAACTGGGAATCCCAGAGGTGGCGGCCCTTGTGTTCAAAAAGTGACGTATCACAATCGAGGTGATTTTGGAAAAAGTGAAAATTAGTTTCCAACATTTCGCACGACATTCTGAACACCACGAGGGTCAGCGGCCGCTCGCTTCCGCCACTACCGTCACCCATTCTAAAAGCCGTGCACACCGAGTCAGCCGCGGAAATGTTGCAGCTCTGTCAACCCAACCCACACGACTTTTTCATCTGCGTAATCGGCACGGACGAGTGCTAGATATAGTAAGTCGCTATGAGTCCGAGATTGGTGGAAACACGTGACTTTACCACCACTAAAAAGGGCCAAGACCCAACCGTCGCACAGAGCTAGGTGGCGCAGTAGTAGCACACTGGACTCGCATCCGGGAGGACGACGGTTCAATCCCGCGTCCGGCCATCCTGATTTAGGTTTTCCGTGATTTCCCTAAATCGGTCCAGGCAAATGCTGGGATGGTTCCTTTGAAAGGGCACGGCCGATTCCTTCCCCATCCTTCCCTTATCCGATGAGACCGATGACCTCGCTGTTTGGTCTCTTCCCCCAAACAACCCAACCCCCCCCCCCCCCCTCCCCCCAACCGTCGCTGGGCAAGGTGGCACTGAGTATGTTTTGGAACTACCATGTTTTGGTGCTGACAGATTATGCTACAAAGGGGCAAAGAGTCACAGGAGCACACTACTGACATATCGTGAGTAGCTTACCGGAGGCGGTCGAGACGAAACGTCACGAGCAGCTCTCCAAGCTGGCCTGTTTCTGCTCCAAGACAATGCTCCAACTTACACTTTACGGTCCACAGTCAAACATGTGACTTCTTTGGACTTCAACCATCATCTGCCAGCAGATACCGAGGCTGGAATCTTCTACACGTCGTTCAAGGAGCCTGAAGATGGCGTATTAATTCACCGAAACTGGTAGCCAAATAAAATAACAGTTCCGAAATTAGACGGCTGAAAGGTGTTTCACTTGACATCCTGTACTGAACAGTCGAGTCCCGCATCCATCTCTGAAAAGATGGACATACAGAGGAAATAGAGACTACTGCAGCCTAGATCTCTACCAAGTCACCCATCATTTGTAAAAGTGTGTCGCACCGAAGGGTGGATAGAGGAGGACTCACACGATCGGCAAGTTTCATGGCCGCAGCTTTCTTTTCGAGGTGTTAGTTAAACATTTGTATAAACCTCAAAAACTGCCGTATACCGAATTAAATAAGATCTAGTCTTTCTCAATGCACTACTTTTATTATTTGGGGAAAATTTTAGATTATTTATCGACATCTGTGCTTTCTCGGTATAAATGCGACCGCATGCGTACCTAATATGTTCCAAAACGCCGCACATAAAAATGGCAATTCCGGTGCTCATATCTCGTGTTCTATTGGTGGTAAAAAGGTAGGGTCAAATGTTTCGGACACCCCTTGGACTAGGGAACATTTGTATACCCAACAGAAGGATCGTATTAGTGTCACTATCCTACACTACAGGGTCAAAGTATGAATATCGCACACTTCCTCCTGTTTAGGCAAATGGAGCAAATAGGTTGGTTCATTTTTTCATTTGAGTATTCTACGGTGAGCTTGATAGAACTTACGAAGGCAACATTAGTTCATAGGCGGCTCCTTGGAAAACCCCGCAAAAAGGGCCTTTTTTACTATATACGAGTGCTGTTCGCTTCTCAGTTTACAGACAGACTATACCTCCTCACTATTTCCTACGCAGTTTTCTTGTATAAGCACACAAAATAACTTCACTGAGCTAATTTTTGTACAGGGTGTTCTGAAATTCCCGTTACAAATTTCTAGGGTGTGTAGAGGGGGTTGAGTACATAATATTTTGAATTGGAACCCTTGTCCGGAAATATACCGTTTCCTTGCTGCAGCCGCTTGAAAACATAGGTATGCAGCAGGGTAGTAATGATGGGGCTGCCTACGCCGGATCGGCTGACATCATTTGACGTCTGTCCTACCTCTCTGACCTGGTTCGAGCCTCATTCACGTGTCTATGAGTATTACAGAAACTTGGTTGAGTACACGTTTGCAGAATACGGTGACACGGTCCTTCTTATGCCGCAGTTGAAGAGCACCTCGTTATCCACAACGGCCTACTCCTACTTCGAGAAAGGGGTACCCTCGCCGTGAGCAGCCGACACCAGAATTGGCAGAGGCCATACTGCGTCACAACCCGCCAACCACTACACGACCAATTGCGCCTCTCTCGTTATTTATTAACGAGCGGAACTGTAAAACAAGTTATGTACTAAGTCGCGCATAATAAATTACTTGTGAAAGTGGTGACGTTACCAACATGTTTGCAAATGGTTGTAGCACGGAAATGGTACGTTTCCGGACGTGGATTCCAATTCAAAAATTATCTGCTCGCTTCTTTCAAGTCATAAAAGTATATAGTGGAGTCATTTTCAGTTTATTAAGTGTGTACTTATTTGGCGTTGTTAAGTGAGCTTTTATCTAAAATACATCCCTACAAACAATGGCTGAGAAGTACTTAGTTTGTAACTGTGATGTTGCCAGTGGCCTACGTAGTGTTGTCAGGAAAGGGATTGTATTGGTAAACGTGGCCTCGTGTTGCTTTCTATCGTTGGCAGCGTATTGTAAAGCTATGTGTGTGTGAATTCCTAAGAGACCAAACTGCTGAGGACATCGGTACCTAGACTTACACGCTACTTAGACTAACTTATGCTACATGCCCGTGCCCGAGGGAGGGCTCGAACCTCCGGCGAGGGTGGCGGCGCAATCCGCCACATGGCGCCTCTAACCACGCGGCCACTCCGCGCATCGTAAAGCTGTGTAATTACGTTGCAGTGATCTGGCGCTGAATAAATGAATGGCCAGAAAGTAACTGGAGTTCTCTCACCATTAACTGTGTTCTGGTAAACTGCATAAAACTCTTCGATTCGGGAATTGCCGGTATTTTTAGTGTTGGCTACACTGAGAGGAGCCACTTACCACACATCAACCTTATGACTTCCAAGGTGAGTGTGAATATGTCTCGTGGAATGAGATTCATCATGTTCAGATCTTGAAGAGCAAGCATAACACCTATGTGCTCTACTTTTGTTGTACAGAGAGGCAATTCAAGTCCCTGGGCCTCTTCAAATGTTGGGAGAATTGAGGATAAGGAGCAGCATCTGAGAATCCTCGTGTTGTGCAAAATATTCCAGCCAATGATACAATTAAATCGATGTTGTTGGATACGTAGTGACAGCACATTACACTTGGGACAAGCCCTTCAATGTAGCAGACAGTTGACAATTACAGCTGTTGAGCCTATATGCATAATAGGTTATTTAACAACAGCAAATAAGTAATCGCTTAATAAAGTGAAAATACACTGAAGCGCTAAAGAAACAGGTATAGGCTTGCGTATTCAAATACAGAGAGATGTAAACACGCAGAATAAGGCGCTACGGTCGGCAACGCCTATACAAGACAACAAGTGTCTGGCGCAGTTGTTACATCGGTTAACTGCTGCTGCAATGGCAGGCTAAGATTTAAGTGAGTTTGAACGTGGTATTATAGCCGGTGTACGAGCGATGGGACACAGCGTCTCCGAGGTAGCGATCAAGTGGAGATTGTCCCTACGACCATTTCACGAGTGTACTGTGAATATCAGGAATCCGGTTAAATATCAAATCTCCGACATCGCTGCGGCCGGAAAAAGATCCTGCAAGAACAGGACCACCGACGACTGAAGAGAATCGTTCAACATGACAGAAGTTCAACCCTCCCGCAAATTGCTGCAGATTCCAATGCTGGGCCATCAACAAGTGACAGCGTGCGAACCATTCAACGAAACATCTTCGATATGGGCTTTCGCAGCCGAAGATCCACCCGTGTACCCGTGATCACTGCACGACACGAAGATTTACGCCTTGCCTGGGCCCGCCAACACCGACATGGGACTGTTGATGACTGGAAACATCTCGCCTGCTCGCTCGAGTCTCGTTTCAAATTATATCGAGCGGTTGGACGTGTACGGGTATGGAGACAACGTCATGACTCCATGGACCCTGCATGTCAGCAGAGGACTGTTCAAGCTGGTGGAGGCTCTGTAATGGTGTGGGGCGTGCGCAGTTGGAGTGATATGTGACCCCTGACTCATCTACATACGACTCTGACAGGTGACACGTACGTAAACACCCTGTCTGATCACCTGCATCCATTCACATCCATTGTGCATTTCGACGGACGTGCGCAGTTCAGGCAGGACAATGTGACACTCCATACGTCCAGAATTTCTACACAGTGGCTCCAGGAACCCTCTCCTGAGTTTAAACACTTCCACTGGCCACCAAACTCCCCTGACAGGAACATTATTGAGCCTATCTGGGATGCCTTGCAACGTGCTGTTCAGAAGAGATCTCCACCCTCGTACTCTAACGAATGTATGGACAGTCCTACAGGATTCAATGTGTCAATTCCTTCCAACACTACTTCAGACGTTGTTCGAGTCCATGCCACGTCGTTTTGCGGCACTTCTGCGTGCTAGAAGGGGCTCTACACGATATTAGGCAGGTGTACCAGTTTCTTTGGCTTTTCAGTGTAGCTCCGCTGTGTAAACACGAGCACAGTGGAGTTATTTTTTCCATTACATAGAAGAACTGGACAGGAAATGCTGTGGGCAGCTGTCGTACAGGATGGCTAAGAATCAGTTTCCCCTCTAGCAATGTAGAAGAGCGTGCATTCTGTGCATATACTATTCTTACGTTAGTATTAGTAACTCATATCTATATCGCATATAGTGTTAAGGCACTTTGAGGAAAATAAATATTCTCCGGGCACGTCTGAGCAATTTGTGGCCAGTGGTTCGTAAGCCGCACAGCGGAGGGTCGGTATAACTTTGTGAAACACCCTTTAGTGCTTCTTGTGACATAACTGGGTAGAGAGCGTGGGGAATCACGGGCTCATTGTTCACTCTGCTGACATATGAAGAAGGGCAATGAATGACCACATCCAGTGACATACTTTCTTTCGCGCTAGTACCGTTCCTTCCCCCCCCCCCCCCCCCTTCTTCCCACCCTCTGTTACATCCCCAGAACACACTTTATCCCTTCACACGGCTCTAATACATTTAGATATAGTATTTAATGGTTCTTAAGACACTTCATTTAACAATAAACACTAATTTCATGACATCAAAGCACTCTTTTTACTAATTTGCCGTTATTCCCTCCCCTGAAACGTGGAAACTATTTGTTCTGCAGAAATATATAACGACCTTTTTTGTAGAAAATTTAGAGTATTTTAATTTTGCAACGAGAAATATTTGCGCTAGAAGCAGTGGTTTTCTAATTATTCCATAAAAACAGAAAAAAGTGACCTTTAAGCTCCACTCTCCAGCTCACACACCACTGGTCGGGATTTTTAGTGCGTTGTTCGCGCCACTCTCCTCTACCGCTGTACAAAAAATTCCGGCTGCGTGAATTTTACCCCCTATTGCACCGGTTTTGTACTTAGCTGACTGATCTTAATGCGAATGCTGGGATGTTTCCTTTGAAATGAAACGTCGAATTTTCTGCGCAATCCTCCCCCAGTTCTAGCTTGTATTCCGTATCTAATGATCCTACCGTTGAATGTATGTTAAACCCTGATCTTCATTTCTTCCTTTTCCAATTAATTATACTGACTTGTTTTTAATCCCTTTGTCATTACACCATACATTTTGTGGATCGAAAAGTTTCTAACAGGCAGGACGCAGCACATTTTCTTAGTTATCTTAGAGGAAGGCTCATCTATAGTCAAAGGAGTAATGTTTGCTCTTCCCAAGGGACTGTAACAGCGTCATTGCAGGTTTGATTTTAATGACTTAGAGGTAGTACTAGTTGCAATAGCAGGCCTTTTGCCAGTGATGCAATTATTTGTGAGGCACTTCTGTCCAATAAAAATTGGAATTAGGTCTAGACAGAGTACGATCATGGTGTAAACTGGCAACTATCTGAAACGAAAATATGCATGCCACGAAACGTAAAAGCTCGATATCCTTTGACGACAGGGTCAGAACCACTACAGGAGTAACAAACATATGGGAGCAACAGTGTATGAAGATATGAAGTGGAATTACCATAAGTAGTTATCAAGGGCCACTTCTGTGATAGGTATACGCTGGGTAACACATCACTTCCAGCGATACTATAATATCGTAAGTAACATGTCTTGTCTGACCAGCACATGCGGTCATACCAACAAGTGCAGAATTGTATCGATTCAATCTTCAAAAGACGCGCAGTTCTTCCGCAGTAGGACTCGTATGCTGCACAAACAATGGGATAACGTAGTGGACACCGATGTGCAATACTTTCAGCACCAATTGTTTTTGTAAATTTTTCACAATAAATCCTTGAATTTCGAGAAAAAGGAAAGTTGCAGACACAATATAATTTTTTAGTACCCTATTAAGGGGTCCAGCTCTTCCATTTGATGTACCTACAACTAAGCCCATAGGGTAGTAGTTACCAAGGGCAAGTTTTTATACAGGTATACGTTTAGCGACACATCACTGCCTGTGATATGATAACACTGTAACTGGTTAGCATTAGGTTATCAGAAGGCGTATGTGATGTTAGTGATTTTGAGAGGTAAGATAAGATAAGGACTTCTGGTGTCAGGATTACACACACACACACTTAGATGAATTAGCCATTCCTTCCTCTCCACTTAGGCAAATGGACTACCTATATTCAAGGTCATGACGTAACTCGATGCTGGCTGTTGTTGTTGTGGTCTTCAGCCCAGAGACTAGTTTGATGCAGCTCTCCATGCTACTCTACCCTGTGCAAGCTTCTTCATCTCCCAGTGCCTACTGCAACCTACATCATTCTGAATCTGTTTAGTGTATTCATTTCTTGGTCTCCCTCTGCGATTTTTACCCTCCACGCTGCCCTCCAATACTAAATTGGTGATCCCTTGATGCCTCAGAATATGCCCTACCAACCGATCTTTTCTTCTAGTCAAGTTGTGCCACAAACTTCTCTTCTCTCCAAATCTATTCAATACCTCCTCATTAGTTATGTGATCTACCCATCTAATCTTCAGCATTCTTCTGTAGCACCACATTTCGAAAGCTTCTATTCTCTTCTTGTCTAAACTATTCATTGTCCATATTTCACTTCCATACGTGGCTACACTCCATACAAATACTCTCAGAAACGACTTCCTGACACTTAAATCTATACTCGATGTTAACAAATTTTTCTTCTTCAGAAACGCTTTCCTTGCCATTGCTAGTCTACATTTTATATCCTCTCTACTTCGGCTATCATCAGTTATTTTGCTCCCGAAATAGCAAAACTCATTTACTACTTTAAGTGTCTCATTTCCTAATATAATTCACACAGCATCACCCGATTTAATTCGACTACATTCCATTATCCTCGTTTTCCTTTTGTTGATGTTCATCTTATATCCTCCTTTTAAGACACTGTCCATTCCGTTCAGCTGCTCTTCCAGGTCCTTTGCTGTCTCTGACAGAATTACAATGTCGTCGGCAAACCTCAAAGTTTTTATTTCTTCTCTGTGGATTTTAATTCCTACACCGAATTTTTCTTTTGTTTCCTTCACTGCTTGCTCAATATACAGATTGAATAACATCGGGGATAGGCTGCAACCCTGTCTCACTCCCTTCCCAACCACTGCTTCCCTTTCATGTCCCTCGACCATTATAACTGCCATCTGGTTTCTGTACAAATTGTAAATAGCCTTTCGCTCCCTGTATTTTACCCCTGACACCTTCAGAGTATTCCAGTCAACATTGTCAAAAGCTTTCTCTAAGTCTACAAAAGCTAGAAACGTAGGTTTGCCTTTCCTTAATCTATTTTCTAAGATAAGTCGTAGCGTCAGTTTTGCCTCACGTGTTCCAACATTTCTACGGAATTCAAACCGACCTTCCCCGAGGTCGGCTTATACCAGTTTTACCAATCGACTATAAAGAATTCGTGTTAGTATTTTGCAGCCGTGGCTTATTAAACTGACAGTTCGGTAATTTTCACGTTTGTCAACGCCTGCTTTCTTTGGGATTGGAATTATTTGAAGTTTGAGGGTATTTCGCCTGTCTCGTACACCTTGCTCACTAGATGGTAGTTTTGTTAAACCTGGCTCTCCCAAGGCTGTCAGTAGTTCTAATGGAATGTTGTCTACTCTCGGGGCCTTGTTTCAACTTAGGTCTTTCAGTCCTCTTATATTCAAGGTCATGACGTAACTCAATGCATATTAAAACGGTGGGAAACCCATGGACCAATAAGATACAAGCTCCCATCCCCCTTATCGTCCTTTATAACTTGCTCAACTGTGTAGGCCCCTTCTTTTGAGGCCTGACCATCTTGGAGAGAGATACAGGCTTGTTACAAACAATAATTTTATAGTGGCAGGGTTTGGAAATAATAAGAATGATGTTATAAATTAACCAACAGTTTATTATGAACATTTACTTTTTTGCAATAGATTATTTACAATCATCTGTTGTTTATTAACAATTTATTATTTATACAATGCTGTTTGTTGCACACATGGTGTATTTTTTATTTACAATCGTTTGTTAATGAACAATGTTTTGTTTACAAGTCTATGTGTTATTCACGGTGTGTCTTTTTTGAAGCCGTTTTCTTGTATACGATAATTTGAAATTTTTCGGTGTACTTATGCACACATACATACGTTGGGTTTATTTACTTAATTTCCCATTATATGCGTATCTACAGGATTTACATTTTCTTCGATTGCTTTCATCATTTTATATACAGTACTTACATTTCTGATCGTTTCTTTCTATTTCTATTTCAGTCACATCTTTCTATATACAGTATATACATGGGAAACAGGGGAGCTCAGCATCTGGTGAAGAAACAACCACACACATACACACAAATATAAATACAATATTTACATGCATATGTAGTGTGCACTCTATATATATGCACCCATAGTGTGCACACAATATATATGCACACATAGTGTGCAATGAGGCTTGCATACTCAAATATGTGTGTGAATTCCTAAGGGACCAAACTGCTGAGGTCTTCGGTCCCTAGGCTTACGCACTGCTAAAACCAACTTAAACTAACTTATGCCAAGAACAACACACACAGCCATGCCCGAGAGAGGACTCGAACCTCTGGCGGGAGGGGCCGCGCCGTCCACGACATGGCGCCTCTAACCGCGCGGCCACTCCAAACGGCTTGCATACTCACACGCACACAATTACAGCAAGTGGTTCATCCTACTGCTCCACACGCACTCACACATACATATCATCTACTTAAAATTAAATAAATACACAGACACACACTCAGTCACTCCAGCAACTAGTGTGGGTACGGGAGGGTGCCGATCCAGTCCCCATGGATGAACCATTTGTCATCACTACGTGAGAGCCCTGCTTTCACCTGCAGTACAATATATACCTCATGGCATCTTGATCGAAAGACAACGTGGCGTACCATATATGGAGTAGCGCCACCACCCTCAAGGAACACCTCCTGCAGCCTTCCGTCGTGGGAGTCTTTGAGGCCACATCCTTAGCCTCCACAGGGGGGCACTTGCATCTACATAGTATGCATACATCTTTGAACTAAGACCCACAAACTCCAAAATCTGCGAGCCATTTGCCTCATCTTTCGTCAGGCTGACAGCTTCCGTGGTTTTGAGGTGTATTCCAAAAGCATTATCGGCTTCGTATCTAGACGTGTCAAATGTTTCGAGTTTGTACCTAATTACTTCACATCGATCACAGCCTTCCACCCAGTACATGAAACTGTCTGTATCCATATAAAGTTACTTGAGGCGGGAGAATTTTGGCTTGCATAGTGAAAGCAGTACATGTGGAGTTTGGGAAGGTCAAGAACACACCGATATATAGATGTTTCTTAAACTACACTGAAACCTTGTCCATCTCCCCAGTGACTAGTCCTTCATTGAAGATGCTGACCCATTTGAAATTTGGTGTAGCGATGTAATATCTTGCACCAAAACGACCCAACCCCAGTGGCAAACTAAATGGAATTCATGATATTTTCCAACTTTTCCATAGTTTTTCGAAAACTTAATTATTCAGTAAGTTGTAAAAATCTTTTTTAAGGTCACACATTGCTACAGCCCTCTGTTTGGTGTTTACATCCATGTATTTCTTCAACCAGCAACATTGCTTGAAGGAGATTCCATGGGTGATGCTAACAAGTTCCATCCCCAACCGTCGTCACTGATGGAGGTTTCCGTAGGGCAGAAAATGTTGCTGCTTGTTCCCCAGCGCTATCAACAGCTTCAGGATGGAACCACTTCGTGGGACTAGGTGCTCCAGACGTAGCAGAAAGTCACTGTGTGCGTCGTGCAGGTAGGTGGGAAATTCGAGTTCTACTTCCAGAAGCTATACTGCACCAGCACCTGCAGCCACATCATGGATATTTTCCTTCAGACTGACGTTTTCCCACTTATTCAGCCATCAGAACCCTCCAAACGGTAAACTTTGTTGCATGGCATACACCTAGAGGTTATTTATATCCACGTAAAGAATATAACTTGAATCATCAGATGGCCTGTACTTCTCCTAGCTAATTCGCGAGTTATTCGCCTTGGCGTGCCTGTTCACATACTGGAAAAGCCCCCCCATACATCCCACGTTTGACGAATAGCAGCATGTCAACAATGGTCAGCAATTCGATGCTGACATGTGGCATTCTTAATATCATGTTCCACAAAAGTCCTTGTGCAGTGTAATAGAAGGCAGTATCCAGATAGTATGTGTCGAGGCATACAATCTGGAACTTCTCGGAAATGTCCGCATGTAGGTGTACGTAGGAGTTCACGTATGGTCTTGCATGTTCTCCTATATCAGGGATGCCAAACTCCTGCCAAACATTCATCCACACTCATACTCTGCGTCTGTTATGGCACCGCCCATCTACTGTAGAATGTAGCTATGTTGGACAATGTCCTAGAGCCTCTCCATCGAATTCAGATATTCTTATGGAAAGACCCCCTTCTTCGTCTTAAGCTGAAACTTTGCATCATCGAGATATATGATATCTGTGTCCTCCTGATGCATCACCTCAGCAAATTTCTGAAGAGATATGTGCATGAAAAGAAGTGAATCCAGGAAGGGGCGAGTTGTTTTTGGCATGATTCTCTTGGAAAAATAAATGAACTTGTCAAAATTGTCAAGGATGACTTCCCCATTAGATGACAATGGACTCTAGGTGGAGTTCGCACTTCTCTATCCAAAGGCAGCCCACAAATATGACAATTAATTGCCTGCTCGTACAGGTCATCATTTTCCCGTGAATATGTCATGATGATATTGTTGTGATAAGTCCCATCAACTACCCACGAAAATATTTCGAGCTAAGCGAGCAACAGTTTCATAGGATTATCCCCAATGTATGATTCGAATTTGTTGCAACTGGAGTCATACGAGCATACAACCTGATATGCTGCCGCCTATGGCACAGGCCTTTTTGTGAAAGTTGTATGAGAGGCAGAGTGGTTGTCTTCACAAAGCACCACAGGAGCTAGGAGGCTCTCGAACGACAAAGGAACATCGCTCCTTGTAGTGAGCATTCTTTAAGAATTTTTTATATCTGTAGGTATTGCCACACATATCAGTTCCTGGCTCAAGCAATCAATGAGATGTCTTTCTAGAACCACGTTATTGCTAAAAGAGTTAATGCATCTATCGCAAGACTGTCGTTTATGTGTATTTTTTTAACTTAAGTGGGAGGAAAGTAGGCAGGATATGCTTTTGATGCATACTTAGTGCTGCTTCTAACCCTCAACGATTAGCAACAAGTCTGTGTGTTTGGGCACTCACCAGATAATTTGGCAACTACTTTACGATTAATTTGTTTGTTCTGCACAGTGTGCTCATGGTCACCTTCAACGTCCAGGGTATGTACATGAGCTGTATAATCACGTTTCTGCCGCTTGAGTCAGGCGGCATTAGCCGACCGCGACAGACGCAGCAACAGGGAAGTAACCGCTTTTGTGTCATTTACGGGTTCCTAACCAGGAGCGAATTTTATTGTATCATCTCTGTGCTTTAATAGGTTAGTATCTTGAGTTTCTGCGTGTAAATTTAATATCTAATAGCCACAGTTGTCGCGTTTCCGTTTCCCGATTTTGTGACATACTACAAGTTCCTAATCAGAGGCAAATTATTTAGTTTCACCTGAGTGCTTCGGTAGTTAAGTTTTCGAATATCCGTGTATTGCTAGACACAGTTCGTGCGTTTCCGTCAGGGTCTAGAGTAGAGTTGCGCAGCACGTGCCGATAGTCCGTTTATCTGCATAGTTTAGTTTTCCACGGTCTTTAGTATGGACAGGGACTGCGACTGTTGTGTGCGGATGCGACACGAGTTGGTGACACCTCGCTCTCAGCTTCAGGCTGTGATGGCCTCGGTTACACTGCTTGAGGCTGCAGTTGATGGGCACCACTGTTGTGGGCTGGCCTTGGGGATCCAACGGACGTTCAGCACGCCAGAGTCCTCCAATCGGTCCTCACCGGTGGCCAACCCAGACTGCTCGCACTGAGGCTGACCCCTCACCTGTGGTCGAGTGGGAGGTCGCCCCGGGGCGAAGCAGGCGGCGAAAGACTTCGCAGACAGCCGCACATAAGGTCTTCCTGGTTTGTCTGACAAACAGGTTCCAGGTGCTGACTGTGGCTGACACTGTCGCTGAGCCAGATGCTGTCGCCTGTCGTGTTTCAGAGGAAAACACTCAGCCTGCAAGATCCGGGCAATTGCAGAGGGTGGGATTATTGGTACTTGGGAGCTCCAACGTTAGGTGCGTTATGGGGCCCCGTAGGGACTTGGCTGACAAGGAGGGTAAGAGAACCAATGTGCACTCCGCGTACATACCGGGTGGAGTCATTCCAGACGTGGAAAGGGTCCTCCCGGATGCCGTGAAGAGCACAGGGTGCAGCCAACTGCAGGTGGTTGCTCACGTTGGTACCAGTGATGTGTGTCACTTTGGATCAGAGGAGGTCCCCTCTGGTTTCGAGCAGCTTACAGACGTGGTAAAGGCTACCAGTCTTGCTTGCAAGATGAAAGCAGAGCTGACCATTTGCAGAGTAGTCGACAGGACCGATTGAGGACCTCTGGTACAGACCCGACTGGAGGGTCTGAATCAGATGCTCAGACGGTTCTGCAACCGTGTAGGCTGCAGATTCCTCGACTTGCGCCAAAGGGTGGTTGGGTTTCGGGTGCCGCTGAATAGGTCAGGTGTCCACTACACGCAGGAGGCGGCTATGCGGGTAGCAGGGGCTGTGTGGCGTGGACTGGGCGGTTTTTTAGGTTAGAGAGTCTCAGGAAAAAACACAAGAAAGGCATCAGTCACAAGGGGTGCAGGCTGAACACAGGAAGAACATAGACACAGGAACCACTGGTATAACAGTTATAAATTGTCGTAGCTGTGTTAGGAAAGTACCAGACCTCGAAGCGCTGATAGAAAGCACTGATGCTCAAATCGTTATATAGCCAGATATAGGCTCAGCCGAAATTTTTGCGAAGAACCTAACGGTGTTCCGAAAGGATAGGCTAAACACGGTTAGCGGTGGCGTGTTTGTTGCTGTTAGAAATAGTTTATCTTGTCACGAAACTAAAGTAGATTCTTCCTGTGATTTAGTATGGGTAGAAGTCATTGTTGGCAACCGGAATAAAATAATAATTGGATCCTTTTACCAAACTCTCAATTCAGATGATACAGTTGCTGGATGGTTCAAAGAAAACTTGAGTTTGATTTCAAACACGTACTCGACTCTACTGATAATAGTTGGTGGTGACTTTAATTTACTCTCGATATGTTGGCGAAAATACAGGTTTAATTCCGGAGGTACGCATAAAATATCATCCGAAATTGTGCTAAACGCATTCTCTGAAAATTATTTCGAGCAGTAAATTCATGAGTCCACGCGAATAGTAAACGGTTGTGAAAACACACTTGACCTCTTAGCAACAAATAATCTTGAGTTACTAACGAGCATCAAAATCGATTCAGGGATCAGTGAACACAGAGTTGTCGTAGCGAGATTGAATATTGTAATCCCCAAATCCTCGAAAAATAAGCGAAAAATATACCTATTCAAAAAAGCAGATAAAAATTCACTTGACGCCTTCCTAAGAGACAGTATCCACTCATTCCAAATTAATAATATAATTGTAGTCCAGATGTGGTTTGAATTCAAAGAAATAGTATCGACAGCAATTGAGAGATTTATACTAAATAAATTAACAAATGACGGAGCTGATCCTGCTTGGAACTCAAAACAGGTTAGAACACAGAACGAAACAAACATGCCGAATTTAAACACACGCAAAATCCCCAAGATTGGCGATTTTTACAGAAGCTCGAAATTTAGCGCGGACTTCAATGCGAGATGCCTATAACAGGTTCCACAACGAAACTTTGTCTCAAAACCTGGCAGAAAATCCAAAGAGATTCTGATCGTATATGAAATATGTTAGCGGCAAGAAACAATCAATGCCTTCTCTGCGCGATAGCAATGGAGATATTATCGCAGGCAATGCTGCCAAAGCAGAGTTACTAAACACAGCCTTCCGAAATGCCTTCACAAAAGAAGACGAAGTAAATATTTCAGAATTCGAATCGAGAACAGCTGTCAACATGAGTAACGTAGAAGTAAATATCCTCGGAGTAGTGAAGCAACTTGAATCACCTAATAAAAGCAAGTCTTCTGGTCCAGACTGTATACCAGTTAGGTGTCTTTCGGAGTATGCTGATGCATTAGCTCCATACTTAATAATAATATACAGCCGTTCGCTCGACGAAAGATCCGTACCCAAAGACTGGAAAGTTCCACAGGTCACACCAATATTCAAGAAAAGTAGTAGGAGTAATCCACTAAATTACAGGCCCATATCGTTAACGTCGATATGCAGCATGATTTCAGAACATGTATTGTGTTCGAATATAATGAATTACCTCGAAGAGAACGGTCTATTGACACACAGTCAACATGGGTTTAGAAAACATCGTTCCTGTGAAACACAACTAGCTCTTTATTCACATGAAATGTTGAGTGCTATTGACAAGAGATTTCAGATCGATTCCGTATTTCTGGATTTCTGGAAGGCTTTTGACACTGTTCCACACTAGTGCCTCGTAGTGAAATTGCGAGCTTATGGAATATCGCCTCAGTTGTGTGACTGGATTTGTAATTTCCTGTCAGAGAGGTCACAGTTCGTAGTAATTGACGGAAAGTCATCGAGTAAAACATAAGTGATTTCTGGCGTTCCCCAAGGTAGTGTTATAGGCCCTTTGCTGTTCCTTATCTATATAAACGATTTTGGAGACAACCTGAGCAGTCGTCTTCGGTTGTTTGCAGATGAATAATAAAGTCATCAGAAGATCAAAACAAACTGTAAAACGATTTAGAAAAGATATCTGAATGGTGGGAAAAGTGGCAGTTGACCCTAAATAACAAAAAATGTGAGGTCATCCACATGAATGCTAAAAGGAACTCCTTAAACTTCGGTTACACGATAAATCAGTCTAATCTAAAAGCCGTAAATTCAACTAAATACCTAGGTATTACAATTACGAACAACTTAAATTGGAAGGAACACATAGAAAATGTTGTGGGGAAGGCTAACCAAAGACTGCGTTTTATTGGCAGGACACTTAGAAAATGTAACAGACCTACTAAGGAGACTGCCTACACTACGCTTGTCCGTCATCTTTTAGAATACTGCTGCACCTTGTGGGATCCTTACCAGATAGGACTGACGGAGAACATCGAAAAAGTTCAAAGAAGGGCAGAACATTTTGTATTATCGCGAAATATGGGAGAGAGTGTCACAGAAATGATGCAGGATTTGGGCTGGAAATCATTAAAAGAAAGGCGTTTTTCGTTGCGACGGAATCTTCTCACGAAATTCCAATCACCAACTTTCTCCTCCGAATGTGAAAATATTTTGTTGCCACCGACCTACATAGGAAGGAACGATCACAACAATAAAATAAGGGAAATGAAAGCTCTTACGGAAAGATATAGGTGTTCATTCTTTCCGCCTGCTATACGAGATTGGAAAAATAGAGAATTGTGAAGATGGTTCGATGAACCCTCTGCCAGGCACTTGAAAGTGATTTGCTGAGTATCCATGTAGATGTAATTGTATATGTAGAGTTTTGGTATGTGCTGGAGTTGTACAAGGAATGAGATGCCTTTGAAATTATAATGCTTGTGGAGGTGAGGTGTTTCATATTTACTTGTATGCTCAGGATGAATACTACAATTTCTTAGTTAGAAACGACCATGCAAAGCAATATAAATCGTTATCATCTAGAGTTTTGACATTAGTGCATGCTTTTCTAGCTGAAATATCTGATGAAAGAGGAATGAATCTGGACCTCCCATTAAGTGGATCATAGACATGTGAGTATATATCAAGATGGTGCACATGGTTCAATGCCCCATCCGACCCTGTTTCCTGTCTGTTGGAAAAATGGTCGAGTATGACACTCGTGACAAAAATTTTGAACCACTCATATCCCCATGATATCATGCCAGTTCTCCCCCAAATTTGGACAATGCTCTTCTCGTTGCCAGCATCACTGCCCTCTTTTGGGGAGGGGGGAGGGAGAGGAGGTACGTGAAGAGTAGAGCTGTGTTACACTTAATGGCAAGATACGATGGATAGTTGACAATTTTGGAGAGCATCCTTTCCAAAACACCTTGACAGGCATTGAGAAAAGGTGCAGGACCTCGGTAGCACACATTCGTGTTATGAATGTCGGCTTGTGAGATCCTGTCTTCATAGGCGCTAGCAACCATGGAGTAGTAGTCCAATGCAGCTGCCGGACTTACTTCGTCATCTGCAACATAAAGGTCATAGGTACTGCTACTGTTAGGCCCAGAGAAATATTGAAGAAATGTCTGTTGGTGTAAAGGTTCATGACGACTGCAAGACAGTCCAGGATGCGGCTGCATCAGCAAATGAACTGGTGCCATCAGCCTATACCGCACTGATGACGATGATGGACCCAACTGTGGTGGTGCTTGCAGGCACGTCGATGAACTGGGTTGGTACAATGAATGCATCATGGTCAGGTTAATTGATGGAGTTATTGTTGCGGTTGGCAAGAGAGCCAACACCGTTTTACTAAAGGAGGCCGAAATGCACGCGCTTTAGCTCACGCAGGCTGGCGTGAGGTCTGGAACATGACAAGGAAATTAGAATTTAGAAAAACGGACGTAGCTGGTGGAATACTTAACTTTAATCCATTAATGATGAACGTCGGTTTCGATGGTACATGATTCACAATATCAATAGTAACTGATAATGGCGCCTTGCTAGGTCGCAGCAAATGACATAGCTGAAGGCTATGCTAAACTATCGTCTCGGCAAATGAGAACGTAAGTAGGCAGTGAACCATCGCTAGCAAAGTCGGCTGTACAATTGGGGCGAGTGCTAGGAAGTCTCTCTAGACCTGCCGTGTGGCGGCGCTCGGTCTGCAATCACTGATAGTGGCGAGACGCGGGTCCGACGTATACTAACGGACCGCGGCCGATTTAAAGGCTACCACCTAGCAAGTGTGGTGTCAGGCGGTGACACCACATTCCTTCCCCCGCAAATCGGCGCACGGTTGTGGCATAAGGCTTCCGCCCGCCGTGGGGAGGACCCCATGTTGACGTTTGCGACGAGGTGGGGAGCCTAACAACAGGCGAGACTGTGCCACCCGCACCCTGCCATTCGGACCGCGGGGAGCTAGGAAACGCCTGAAAACCTGCACCAGGGTGCACGCCAACATGCGGTGTATGCGCCCGCAGAGAGACAGGAGGGGCCGAAGGGTCGACCTCCATCGGGCCGGGGCACCCGACGGGCGAAGACAACATATGTTCCGGAGTGGGCAAGAGTTCCATGTCGGAGGACAACTGGTCACGGGAAGAGATCGGCGGCGCGTGACCCAGGGAGGCGCCCGGCGGTTGCAGCGACGCATCCACTGCGGGTATCGCCGGCGAGAGAACAGGCGGCGGCGGCGGTGGCGGCGGCGCGTCGCCATGGTGCAAAATGGAAGGCAGCGTCCCTCGTGATGACTGAAAGTTGTGTGATGTCCTTAGGTTATTTAGGTTTAAGTAGTTCTAAGTTCTAGGGGATTAATGACCATAGCTGTTAAGTCTCATAGTGCTCAGAGCCATTTTGAAGGCAGCGTAGGTAACACCTGGGGCTGAGGCGAGCCAGTAGATGGGTCCCCAGGGCACTGACCGGACGGCACCGTCGCTGAAAGCAGACGGCGAGCGGCAGATCCCGTGCGACGACAGAGGCACAGCTGGTTGAGATGCCGGCGCACCTCACCAGAAGCCCCCAAAACCAGATACATAGCGCGGCCGAGGCAGCGAAGAATGCGCCCTTCGAGCCAACGCCGTGAACCTCGGTAGTGGCGGTAGTAGACAACATCGCCTGGGGCAAAAGCACGTGTCTGCCGCTGCACAAGAACCTGATGCGGCGGATGTAGCAAAGACATCAAGGTTCGATGAGGGCGACCGTGGAGCAACTCAGCCGGCGAGCGACCATCACGGGGCTGAGAGCGATACAAGGACAAAAAGAGCAATAACGCGTCCTCCCGAGAATGCGACTCTTGCAACTTCAATATCTGTGACTTGAAAGTCCTGACCAATCGTTCAGCGGCACCGTTCGACTGTGGCGAAAACGGCGCGGACGTCAGATGTTGAATACCATTGGCCTTGCAGAATGACTGAAATTCTGCGGGCATGAATTGTGGGCCATTGTCGGAAACAATAGTCTGTGGAAGACCTTCAATGCAAAAGGTAGCAGATAACACTTGGATGGTGGCAGATGATGTCGTGGAAGACATCCGGACAACAAAAGGAAAATTACTGAATAAATCTACCACAACAAACCATCGAGCATTCCATAATGGACCAGCAAAATCGATGTGTAAGAGTTGCCAAGGGGAAGTGGCTTTTGGCCATGCAAAGAATTTCCGCGGTGGTGCTGATTGTTGTTCGGCACACACCATGCAAGAAGAGCACATATTCGTAATCGCGGCATCGATTCCGAACCAAGTACAGTGCTGACGAGCAAGGTGTTTCGTTCTCACTATACCCCAATGTCCTTGGTGGAGAAGCTGTAAGACAGAGGACTGTAACGAACGTGGGACCACGACCCTGGACTAATCATTATCAGAACGCAACAGCAAAACACCATGTCCAACAAAAAGTCTCTCCTTGTGAGCAAAAAATCGGCGAACCAACGGGTCCCCGATCCGTGACGTCGACAAGGACCATTGCGTAGCAACAAAACGCAGAACGGTAGCAAGGACAGGGTCGGCAGCTGTGGCTATAGCTACACGACGAAAATCAATCGGAAACGATTCGACCACGTCATCGGTTTCCGCATCAATGAACATGCAAGCAAGTTTGGAGGAATCGAATGCCCTATCCTCAGCAACAGGCAATAGGACAACGCATTGGCGTTTCCGTGCTTAGCAGTGGACCGATACAAGATATCGTAGCGGTACTGCGAGAGGAAAATAGACCAGCGGATGAATTTCTGCGCTGTACGTGGAGGTACAGGCTTGTTCGGATGAAAAAGCGATGTCAAAGGTTTGTGGTCTGTGATGGCGGTAAAGTGACGAACATACAAAAAATCATGAAACTTTGTAACACCAATTACGAGAGCCAATGCTTCTTTCTCGATCTGTGAATAATTTCTTTGCGCAAACGAGAGCAATTTGGACGCAAAGGCAATAGGGCGATCGTGTGATCCATCTTTGTGCGCAAGCACAGCACCGATCTCGAAATCCGATGCATCCACCATCAACAAAAGGGGCTTCTGGGGATCGAATGGCGTAAGGCAAGTATTGGAAAGCAATGCCGATTTCAACTGTCGAAAAGCGCGTTCGCATTCCGTCGTCCAGACGAACGCAACACCTTTACGGGGTAAGCGATGAAGCGGAGCTGAAATGGTAGAGGCATGTGGCACATATCTGTTATAGTAATTTATTTTTCCCAGCACACTCTGTAGCTGCTTCAAATTCTGCGGCGAAGGCAAGTCTTGTATGGCACGGAGGTGCTCGGGACTGGGATGTATGCCTTGGGCATTGAGTACATGTCCCAGGTATGGCAAGTAACGAGCAAAAAACACACATTTGTCCTTCCGCAAGCGAAGGACATTTTGTCGCAAGACCTGAAATAATGTTCTCAGATTGGCTAAATGTTCTTCTTCCGTCTTTCCGGAGATCACAATATCGTCCAGATAGCTTGCTGCAGTAGGGGCCGACGCACAAACAGTTTGTAGATATTGCTGAAACAATGCAGGGGCGGATGCACACCCGAATGGCAGTCGTTTGAATTGATACAACCCAAGATGCGTGTTAACCACCAAAACGCGCTGGGATTCTTCATCCACCGGTATTTGCAAGTACACATCTGCTAGGTCCAACTTCGAAAAATATTTACCCAGGCACAGTTTGTGAAAAAGATCTTCCGGGCGCGGTAAAGGAAAAGTTGCGATCACTAGTTGTGGATTCACTGTTGCCTTGAAGTCCACACAAAGTCTCAATTTTCCGGAAGGTTTTGGCAAAATTACTAAGGGTGATGCCCAGAGAGAAGCCTGCACACGTTCAATTACACCTTGTGATTTCAAATCGTGTAATGTTTTTGAGACGTCATCATGCAATGTGTGGGGAACATTGCGCGCTCTGAAAAATTTCGGTTGCACGTTTACTTTCAGTTCCAAATGTGCTTTATAGTTCTTAGCGCAACCAAGGCCCAGTGCAAAAATGTCTGCAAATTCTTCACATAGACGAGAAACACTGTCTGAAGGCACAGTCTGGTTCACTGATAGGACCTGATTTACTATAGACAAGTTAAACAACTGAAATAAATCGAAACCAAACAAGTTAACTGCAGAAGAAGAACGAAGGATGTAAAATGACACAAGTTTTGTTTGTCCTTTGTATGTTGCAAGAACGCTGCACTGTCCTAACTAGTTAACTTAACGTTTGCGGCACGCAATGGAGGTGTGCCCAGCTGTTTGTACGTGTCTTGATTGATCAGTGAAACTGCAGCTCCGGTATCGAGCTGGAATGGTATCACTTTGCCGTTAATGTCCAAGTCTACAAAAAGTATATTGTCCTGCTGACGACAAGAGCGACTGTCTTGTGCAATGTGAACTGACACTGGTACAAAATCACTTGCGACTTGACGGGAGTTCCAGCGATGACAACGCACACTACTTGTGGGACGAACACAGTCACTGTTAAAGAGAGTGGCACTGGGCTGGAATGAACTACATGAATTTCCGTGGGCGAAGTTTCACGAGCCTGAGTATCCTTGGTTCGAATCCGGCGCAAACCAAAGGGCCTGGAATGATTGTGAGTTTCTGATCCGAGCTTTTTCTGGCAAACACTCTGAAGATGTCCTTTTTTATTACAGAAAAAGCAAATAGCTTGGCGTGACGGGCAGTTCTCACGCGAATGTCTAGTAGCGCACCGCGGGCATGATTTTAGCACTGCATTTGCTTGCTGGCGCACCACATGTGGCTGAGAGCCTGGTGGCAGCGGAGCGGCCAGGCGCGAGGACTGTTTACTGTTCCGTGCGGCTCGCCCGGCAGGCCGGTTAACCTGACACACGGGTGGCGAAGTTTCAAATGATTCCTGAGCAAAGTCAAGTGTGTCCTGCCGATCCAATATGTCCATCACTTGTTGAAGGGAGGGATTGACTAGTTTCAAAATCTGTTCCCTTATTCGAACATCAGAAACGTTCTATGCAATTGCATCATGTACCATAGTATCTGAATAAGGGAGTCCACATTGACACTCAAAAGCACAATCCCTAGTAAGGCCTTGCAAGGTAGCAACCCACTCCCGGTTAGTCTGACCTGCCGTACATTTTGTACGAAAGAAGGTATACCTTTTCGCAACTACATTGACTGATTCTTTGAAATATGCATCTAATGCAGACAAAATTTCTTCATAGGACAGAGTTGCTACGTCGCGTCGGGGAAATAATTTGTCTATCACACGGTACGTTTGTACACCGACTGATGATAAGAAATAAGGCTGCCACTCGTTACCTTGAATTCTGTAGGCGGCGAGATGGAA
Organism: Schistocerca serialis cubense; assembly: GCF_023864345.2. Taxonomy (NCBI): domain Eukaryota; kingdom Metazoa; phylum Arthropoda; class Insecta; order Orthoptera; family Acrididae; genus Schistocerca; species Schistocerca serialis. The sequence goes on from NC_064640.1 coordinate 9,577,290, forward strand.
TCCAAATTGGCGTGACCACTCCATCCAGCTTTCCAGTGCAGCATCAAAAGGACGAAAAGTTGGTGCAACAGCATGTTGTGCCTGCGTTAGGGGTGGAGCAGCGGCTGCCGCATCGTTTTGCATTGCACGTTGACCCTGGACGAGCTGTCCAAGGGCATCCAGTAATGCCTGCGTCTGCTGATTCTGTAAGCGATAAAATTCGGACAGTACATCTGGAGATTGTGGCGAAGCCATTACACAAGTAAATCAAGGCAGTTTAGAGAAGAATGCGGTTTTGCCTCATCCCCAATGTTGTGGTTGGCAAGAGAGCCAACACCGTTTTACTAAAGGAGGCCGAAATGCACGCATTTTAGCTCATGCAGGCTGGCGTGAGGTCTGGAACATGACAAGGAAATTAGAATTTAGAAAAACGGACGTAGCTGGTGGAATACTTAACTTTAATCCATTGATGATGAACTTCGGTTTTGATGGTACATGATTCACAATATCAGTAGTAACTGATAATGGCGCCTTGCTAGGTTTTAGCAAATGACGTAGCTGAAGGCTATGCTAAACTATCGTGTCGGCAAATGAGAACGTAAGTAGGCAGTGAACCAGCGCTAGCAAAGTCGGCTCTACAACTGGGGCGAGTGCTAGGAAGTCTCTCTAGACCTGCCGTGTGGCGGCGCTCGGTCTGCAATCACTGATAGTGGCGACACGCGGGTCCGACGTATACTAACGGACCGCGGCCGATTTAAAGGCTACCACCTAGCAAGTGTGGTGTCTGGCGATGACACCACAGTTATTGCAGGTGCAAGCCTGTGTCTACATATGACCTCCATCTCATCTGCAAAGAAAGAAAAATATTGATAAATAATCCATAAATAAAAAATGATCTATGCAGGCATCTTCATTAGTTTTACTCAACTAATTAGCAGTATCTGAATATGTCCAGAAACACCTCATAACATCGTTATTTCCAGTAATGGCTTGTAATATCATATCCTGCTGATCCATTGCAATGTTATCGTCGTGTGCACTGAAAAACGAAAGTCCACAATGATTGATAGATGGTCCAGGGCACAGCTGCGTTACCAAATGAACTGGAGTCATCAGCCCATACCATGGTGATGATGGTGGACTGTGCTGTGGTGGTGTTTGCAGGTGCCGTTAATACATCATAGGTAAACTGATTTGAGGCGACAAACGCACCATTACCTTGACAGGTGATGCAGTAGTTGCTGCAGGGCACATGTCTGAGTCCACACACATCTGTCACATCAGCAACAGAGGAAGAAGAAGAAGAAGAAGAAGAAGAAGAGGCAGTTAACTATCAGAATGCACCTATAACGAGTACACCCAAACATGAAAACAAAAAGAAAAGATAATCGTCTTAAATACATACCTGTCAGGTCACTGGAGTCTATTCGTGGTCACTTATTAGCCCCTGATAAACCGTCAATGACTTCTCACACTGAAACGAAATTCACAGCCGAAAACCACGTTTCTTGGCTTATTACAACCAAAAGGAAACGAGTGTTCTTATTTCTGGTCATGTTCTTTTAGGCTCTCAAGCGTGCACAGATACTGCTATTTGACACTGCTTCTCTTCTCCCGTGCTTCTTATCTAAAGCATTATATTTCAGTGCAGGAATTCACGCTGATTTACCACATGGGTGTTGTGTCCGCTGTTCAACGAGAACAAGAATTTTTATGATGATTTGAGACTCAATACATGCTCTGACCAGTATCTGCAGCTTCATAACCGGTCACCTGATGGCGATGTCAAAGAATAACGTATACATTTTAGTAATACACCTTTTGCGGGTGCCCACTAGTGCAGAAACTGTCTATGTAAGCATCAGGTGTTGCCCAGAGCTCGGGAGATATCACACTACACATCGGTTCCACAATACTACTTCTACTACTGCTACTAATAACAATAATAATAATAATAGTAATAGTAATAATAATACAAACAGTAGTAATGGCAATAATAATGGTTAAAAGCCAGTGCTCTTTTGACGCACCTCAGTGAGCCTTGAGCAGCCGCTGGTGAAGTATCAGTGCAGCAGCAGTGCAGTAGCGAGTCGCATATTTAGCTTTCATATTTGTTTTTTAGTCTTTTTCTTAATTTCTTTCCGAGTGTTTGTGCGCTTGCGTATTTAATTACATAAAATCCTTGCGTATTCTCGTATTTGAGGGGAGTAAAAGCTTATTGATAGCCGTAGAGTATAAATTCGCGGAGTCGTTAGATATTAGCAGTAGGATGCATAGGGTATGTGCGTGCTATGTCCGGGCGCAGGAGGAACTGGCCGCGGTTCGCGAGCAGCTGAGCGTGCTGTTGGCCACGGTCAGCCGCCTTCAGGCTGCTGCCTCGAGGTGCAGCGACGGCGGAGGGTCTGGTGCGTCGCTTGAGACACTCCAGGTGTCGCTTGCTGCGTCCGCTGACTCAGCCGCCGAGGCACCTTCTAGTGTACCCAGCGCGTGGGGGCAGCCCTCACCTCAGGGTGAGTGGCGGACTGCAACGCGTTCGCGTCGCTCGAGGCGGAGGGCCAATGTGGAGGCTGGCTGGCTGGCCTCGCCCGCTCATCCTGTCAGTGGGCAGGTGGCCGCTCCTTCAGCAGGGCCCGAGCAGGCACACGGGGGCAAAGGCTTGCTGGTTACTGGGAGCTCCAACGTTAGGCGGGTGATGGAGCCCCTTAGGGAAACAGCGTACAGGGCTGGAAAGAAATCCAACGTGCACTCGGTCTGTCTGCCGGGGAGCTTCATCCGAGATGTGGAGGCGGTCTTGCCTGTGGCTATCGAGCGTACGGGGTGCAGTCGTCTGCAAGTAGTTGCTCACGTCGGCACCAATGATGCCTGCCGCTTGGATTCTGAGACGATCCTCAGTTCGTACGGGCGGCTGGCGGATTTGGTGAAGACCGCTGGCCTCGCACGCGGGGTTCAAGCAGAGCTCTCTATTTGCAGCATCGTTTCCAGAGTGGATCGGGGTCCTTTGGTTTGGAGCCGAGTGCAGGGTCTCAACCAGAGGCTTCGTCGACTCTGTGACGGTCTTGGCTGCAGATTTCTACTCTTGCGCTATTGGGTGGGGAATTGTAGGACGCCCCTAGATAGATCAGGGGTGCACTACACAAAGGAAGCGGCTACTCGGGTAGCAGAGTACTTGTGGCGTGCACATGGGGGTTTTTTAGGCTAGGCAGTAGTGCGAAGTGTCCTGATGAACACTCACCAGTCGACGTGCAGGCAGGGAAATCAGGACGCGCTCAGTGTAAAGACACTTCAGCTATCAAGATATTAGCAGTAAATTTTCAGAGTGTTCGGAATAAAGTTCCTGAATTTACTGCCCTCCAGGAAGCGTGTGGCGCGCAAATTGTTCTCGGGACTGAGACCTGGCTGAACCCTGAGATAGGAAGTTCTGAAATATTTAGTGAGGGTTGGAACGTGTATCGGAAAGACAGATTAGACACCGCAGGAGGTGGTGGCTTCATTGCAGTTGACAAAAATATTGTGTCTGCTGAGGTCGAAGTAGAGTGTGATTGTGAAGTTATCTGGACACGTTTAACAGGGCTACGGGAAATAAAGTTAATTGTGGGGTGTTATTACTGGCCACCAGGTTCCACCGTGACAGTTCTAGAATCATTCAAAGGGAGTCTACACACTGTATCGCAGAAGTACCCGGATCATGCTATATTAGACGGAGGCGACTTCAACCTACCTAGTATAGACTGGGATATCTATGGATTCATTACAGGTGGTACAGACAAGCCGTCGTGTGAATTACTTTTGAACACATTACCCGAAAACTGTCTTGAGCAGCTAAATCGACAGCCAACGCGTAATGGAAATATTTTAGATCTGATAGCCACGAACAGACTAGATCTCATCGACGGTGTCAGTGTTGAGACAGGGAGTAGTGATCATGATGTTGTCATTACGACTATGGTTACGAAAGTTAAAAAGTCGGCCAAGAAGGCTAGGAGAGTATTCTTACTAGAAAGAGCAGATAAGCAGTTGTTACCATCCCACTTAGTAAATGTATCGACTTCATTTACTTCCGATACGATGGACGTGGAAGAATTATGGGCAAATTTTAAACACATTGTAAATCGCGCATTGGTGAAGTATGTGCCGAAAAAGTGGGTTACGGACGGAAAAGACCCACCGTGGTTTAACAGCGCAATTCGGAGAATGCTCAGGAAGCAAAGACAGTTGCACTCGCAGTACAAGAAAGATCGGGAGAATGAGGACAGGCAAAAGTTAGTAGAGATTTGTGCTGCTGTAAAAAGAGCGATGCGCGAAGCATTCAACCACTACCACCGTCATACCTTAGCAAAAGATCTTGCTGAAAACCCAAGGAAATTCTGGTCTTACGTAAAATCGATAAGCGGGTCGAAGGCTTCCATCCAGTCACTCACTGATCAGTCTGGCCTGGCAACGGAAAACATCAAAACGAAAGCTGAAATTTTAAATTTAGCATTTGAGAATTCTTTCACGCAGGAAGATCGTACAAACATACCGCCGTTTGAGTCTCGTACAGATTCCCGTATGGAGGACATAGTGATAGACATCCCCGGGAGTTGTGAAGCAGCTGAATGGGTTGAAAATAAATAAATCGCCAGGTCCTGATGGGATTCCAATTCAGTTTTACAGAGAGTACTCTACTGCATTGGCTCCTTACTTAGCTTGCATTTATCGCGAATCTCTTGCCCAACGTAAAGTCCCCAGCGACTGGAAAAAAGCGCAGGTGACGCCTGTATACAAGAAGGGTAGAAGGGCGGATCCTCAAAATTACAGACCAATATCCTTAACATCGGTTTGTTGCAGGATTCTCGAACATATTCTCAGTTCGAATATAATGAATTTCCTTTAGACAGAGAAGTTGCTGTCCATGCATCAGCACAGCTTTAGAAAGCATCGCTCCTGCGAAACGCAACTCTCCCTCTTTTCGCATGATATCTTGCGAACCATGGATGAAGGGTATCAGACGGATGCCATATTCCTTGACTTCCGGAAAGCGTTTGACTCGGTGTCCCACTGCGGACTCCTAACTAAGGTAGGAGCATATGGGATTGAATCCCAAGTATGTGAGTGGCTCGAAGACTTCTTAAGTAATAGAACCCAGTACGTTGTCCTCGATGCTGAGTGTTCAACGGAGGTGAGGGTATCATCTGGCGTGCCCCGGGGAAGTGTGGTAGGTCCGCTGCTGTTTTCTATCTACATAAATGATCTTTTGCATAGGGTGGATAGCAATGTGCGGCTGTTTGCTGATGATGCTGTGGTGTACGGGAAGGTGTCGTCGTTGAGTGACTGTAGGAGGATACAAGATGACTTGAACAAGATTTGTGATTGGTGTAAAGAATGGCAGCTAACTCTAAATATAGATAAATGTAAATTAATGCAGATGAATAGGAAAAAGAATGCTGTAATGTTTGAATACTCCATTGGTAGTGTAGCGCTTGACACAGCCACGTCGATTAAATATTTGAGCGTATCATTGCAGAGCGATATGAGGTGGGATAAGCATGTGATGGCAGTTGTGGGGAAGGCGGATAGTCGTCTTCGGTTCATTGGTAGAATTTTGGGAAGATGTGGTTCATCTGTAAAGAAGACCACTTATGAAACACTAATACGACCTATCCTTGAGTACTGCTCGAGCGTTTGGGATCCCAATCAGGTCGGATTGAGGGAGGACATAGAAGCAATTCAGAGGCGGGCTGCTAGATTTGTTACTGGTAGGTTTGATCATCAAGCGAGTGTTACGGAAATGCTTCAGGAACTCGGGTGGGAGTCTCTAGAGGAAAGAAGGCGTTCTTTTCGTGAATCGCTACTGAGGAAATTTAGAGAATCAGCATTTGGGGCTGACTGCAGTACAATTTTACTGCCGCCAACTTACATTTCGCGGAAAGACCACAAAGATAAGATAAGAGAGATTAGGGCTCGTACAGAGGCATTTAGGCAGTCATTTTTCCCTCGTTCTGTTTGGGAGTGGAACAGGGAGAGAAGATGTTAGTTGTGGTATGAGGTACCCTCCGCCACGCACCGTATGGTGGATTGCGGAGCATTAATGTAGATGTAGATGTAGATGCAGATGTAGATGTAGGAGTACACAAGGTAGTGAGAATAATTTTTTACTCCAGCAGCGAGGGTTCATAAAGAGCCATGTAGAACATGTAGAAGCATTAGGCATCCATTATCACACACACAGCCGTCCGCCCCCGGTAGCTGAGTGGTCAGCGCGACAGACTGTCAATCCAAAGGGCCCGGGTTCGATTCCCGTCTGGGTCGGAGATTTTCTCCGCTCAGGGACTGGGTGTTGTGTTGTCTTAATCATCATCATTTCATCCCTATCGACGCGCAAGTCGCCGAAGTGGCGTCAAATCGAAAGACTTGCACCAGGCGAACGGTCTACCCGACGGGAGGCCCTCGTCACACGACATTTCATTTCATCACACACAGCCGGCCTATTGCCCTGTGGGAGCTCTCTGCGGACAGAGGCGCATGACTGTGTCAAAACCTTACTAGCCTCTGGCTGGTGTGTTTTAAAAAATATGATACGAACTGTTTGATATTATTTCTTACCAGTTTTATATTGTGTGGCCAGCATAGAGTTATGTCATGACCTCGAATATAAGTATTTCACTTAGCTATGGTGCATGGGGGTTCCCGTGGATGACCCTGAATATAATTTGCATAGTTGCCCAAGATGCGTGGGGTAGCACATACATGTGCCGGTGATTAGCCGGTCGGTAGGACGAGGGTGAAGCGTGTGGGGGTTGACCAAGAATGTAAGTCGGCCAAGTCTGTAACTTGACACTTAAAGTCCTTACCTTGTCTCTCAAGATCAAAGTGGTCTTGTATGCCCAGTGGTACCCTACTGCTTACCAGTTATGGCTTGAACATATCACCAGAAGCGATCTCTCACCCAATGTGTATCTGTCTTTAAGCAGATTTGCAGCACAATCACCCTCGAAAACAAGTTTTCTAAATTATCGCGAGAACAACATCACCTTTCTTCCAAAGATTTCCTTTTAAGTACTTAATTCGTCAAAATAGAGTGGCGTATGCGAGTTTCCTTGCAGAAGCACAGCATATTCTCTGATCCTTCTAATAAATATATCTTCCGTTATCCTCTTCCATTAGCCTTTCCTGCTGTTACATATTCGTCCCACTTCTTATTGCTTCTCAGTATTATCTTTAAATATTTGTGCGGTGTGACGTATTCCAGATGTTCACCACTAATCTTGTTGTCGTATCGCGTTCGTTCTCTTTGTTACGGTCACTTATTCACCTTTAAAAAGACCCGTCAATCATTGCATTTACAAGCGAAACTCCCCGTCGTACCCCCTCAGATTTAGTGGTAAGTTGACCTATAGGATAGCCCATAAAAAACTGAACACATATCAAGCATGAAAACAGGAAGAAGCTGTACTGAACAGTGGAAGGAAGAAGCAAAATAGAAACTGCGAACGGTCCAAATTTAATATGTGCAACATCGAGCGGCGTTAACGAGCGTCGTTTGGTGATTGTGTGGTCACGTTGTTAGACTGCGAAGGGAGAGATCTGGGTTCAGATCTCTCTCGTACCCTTTTTTTCCACATAATTACCAACTGTCCGTCCGCATTTACTGTGACGGTAATATATTCTTACCACAGGACTCATATTCTGTGGTGAATAGTGAGAGCAGCTTAGACGCCGCATAGACCTCTCACAGATATGAAAACACCAAATAAACGGGTTGAATTATGTTACAAGGAAGGAATTCAGGAATTAAAACTTCCAAGACGGAACGCAAGAGCCATAAAATGTACTACGTGGTAGAAACAATAGGAGGTAAGTACATCTGGAGGTCCCTTCGTTACACGTCGCTGTTGCAAACGGGCATTACACCACCACACATAAACAAATCTGAATACAGCGAACAGACATGTCAGTGACCGGACGGATAGTTGGTAATTATGTGGAAAAAAATGGTACGAGGGAGATTTGAACCCACATCTCCCCCTTCGCAGTTTAATAACGTGCCCACAAAACGACGACACGACGCTGGTTAAGGTCGTTCGATACTGCACATATTAAATTTGCACCGTTTACTGTTTCTATTTTGCTTCTTTTTCCCCCAGTTCTGTACACCTTCTTCCTGTTTTCATGCTTGATCTGTGTCCAGGTTTGAGAAGCTATCTAACCGGTCAGCTTACCAATAAATCTAAAGACGGGGGGGGGGGGGGGGGGGGGGTGCAACGGAACTCTTTGTGGCGTTCCTTACGATAGATCGGAGACGAACATTTCCTACAAACAAAAGCACCGTAGGCAAACAATATGACTATGCTGGAGTCAACATTTTACAAATCGATCACATATAGTGAGAAGATTAATAGTCCTAGTCGACACCGACACTGTACTAGAGGGAACGGCGATATTTCGCAAGGATCGGTCGTATAAATGAAAGTGAGAACGTAGTTTCCACTCGGAATTTCAGAGAACATTCTCAGGTTCGAATGAATAAAGCCAGTCGGGGAATACACTTCAGCCGAGAATGTTCTCAGCGTGAGTAAAAGGGTGGGGGACGTTGTTGAAAACAAAGAACATTATCCGATTTCATATGAACAAAAGTAGTGGAGGTTCTCACAAGCGGAGAACATTCTCCGTTTTTTGAAGGTCGCTCGATATTGCACATACTAAATTTGGACCGTTCACTGTTTCTATTTTGCTTCTTTTTCCCCCAGTTCTGTACACCTTCCTCCTGTTTTCATGCTTGATCTGTGTTCAGGTTTTGAGGAGCTATCTAACCGGTCAGCTTACCAATAAATCTAAGGGGTGGGGGGGGGGACGTTCTGTTGAGGTTAAGTTTTACTGACTTTTTGGTAGTAATGGCAGAATGAATGTTGTTTGGAAGGCAAATAAGGTTTACGTAGCCCGTAGAAATGCTGAAGAGAGAAGCTGTAAAAGTTTACACGGGTTTAACAATAAAAACGTTATTTACCTTCCTAACTTGCTTCCAAAAAGTCCTGAAAGAAGGGTGGGAGGTACCTTTCAAACGAAGTGAAAATTAAAACATTTGTGTTTTTATTTAGCAGACCCACGTTTTGGGCTGATGTACGAGAAGGCTTAGGTATACACCAAACAACTGTGTCGCTGACATTTCCGGATGTTCATCATCTTGTCTTCAGCATAAATATGATATTTTATTATGATAGAAAGTAGGCGGACCAGAAAAATTAATAATTGGTTTGTTATAAACCTAGCCATCTGTTTCTAGTAACGAACTGCACGGGCGGCCGCTTCCGTACTTGACACACGATCAGACCATTATGCGTCGTATTTAACCAAAATCATCTCGTGTTAGAAAACTCTGACAGAGGTCCGGTTTGGAGTACATGAAAATGTCATGTAAACTTAAGATTTCGTTCGCATAATGTGTTTACGCAACTTCAGTAACAAAAAAGGTTCCCACATGGAGAAAATTCGGTAACATCGCAATAAAATGCATTTTCGTAAACAATCCGTAATCGTCTTAATTGTTTGTTCCCGGACATAAAAGTAAACTCGAAACGTAGTGAAACTCTTTCAGAACACATTGATGCCATTTCCATATTTGTACACTGAATACTTTGCCTGTTTGAGCGTGTTGAATGAAATATAACATTACGCCTGCGTTCCGTGCAGGTCACAGCAGAGAAAACTCACAGAGAACCTTCCCAAGGAGGGAAGGTAGTGAACAGGAACTCCTCGTCGGAGAATACTGTATGCTTCGAATTTTTTATTCATACGAAACTGAGAACTTTCTCAGATAATGTTATTTTGCTCTGACAATCTTCTCCAGAGAATGTTCTCTTTTTTATTCATACGACCCAATAACGTGACAACAGCCGGCACATGTAAAAAAAAAAAAGAGAAATGCGGAATTGGGGATTATGCCAGGCTCCCTAACCTCCCCTGGAGTTGGGGTCTGTCCCCACCAAATCCGCTGCTGGTTGAGGAGGGGTGGTTGGTGGCTGGTGTGCTACTGACACTAAGGGCACTCCAGTCGCATTCGTGTTCGCGTGTGCGTGTGTGTGTTTTTATTTCGTTTCAGACACATGTTTTATTTTTTTAGGGTGATCAAGTGCTTATACGGTCCGCCTCTACATCTACATAGATACTCCGCAAACCACTCTGAACTACATGGCAAATCAGTGTTTTCCTCCGATTATATTCACGTAAGGAGTGTGGAAAAAATGACTATCGAACCTTTCCCAGCCTAGTGGATCCGTTTGGACCTCTTGTAGGTTTTAGGTATTCTGCAATAACTACGAAAGCCCATTGGTTCCACGTGGCACCATTGCTTTCCATTGTGTAAACTACATCACTAGATGACAGCGCCATCAGAATAATGTCCTGGGTCCCTATTGACCCATTAGAAAAAAATTGCCCCAATTTAAAAAAAAAAAAAAACTTGAAATCATGTTTAATGTGTTGCTAGAAGAATTTACAAGTCAAGAATAACGTTTTATTTATTTTTTCTAATGCAACATAAAATTTGTGCTGGAAAGGATTAAATCCCTATGTGCGTACTGAAATTAGTCTAATCTTGTCTTCGGAGTCCCTACAGGAGTGAATCGTGTGGGACTGTGTAATTTCTTAGAGTCTTCAGTTAATACTGGATCTTTAAGTTTTGTGAATAGGCTACATTAAACCGTTTGCCAGTTCAAGATTTCAGCATTTCCTTCGAGCACTGCCGTGGATCTAAACAGATCTGTGACCATTTGCGGTGCCGTTCTTTGTAGAAGTTCAGCATTCGCTGTTAGCACTATTTGACACATGTCCTGCACACGTCAGAAATATCCTAAGATGCAACACCCGAGTGTTCTCTAGGCAATCTCCTTTGTAAACTTACTGCATTTTCCCAGCGTAAAAGAGCCAGTGGAAACGCGTAAAGCGTGGGAGACACTTTCCACGGGACGCTAAATACTAAATTTCCTTCCGATCCCCGTATTTAGAAATAACGTAAATAATAAGATAACCTAAAACTGTTCCCATGGAACACCGCCATGTGTCTCAGTAACAAATATTCTTCGTTAAATAAATAGTTTTCTCTCTTTTTTTTTTCCTTAACGACCACGGAAAATGCCAATCTCACTCAAATAAAACGTATTTCGTTGGAGAAATATAAAATTTTAGTTGCAAAATATGAGTAATAGTTATCCTTATGTGCAAGATAAACAGCACCCATTTTCGTATATATGGGGTGTTTCATAATTCCTATTACAGTGTTCGGAGATTGTAGAGGAGACTTAGTAAATCAAGTTTTGATGAAGAATCGTGTCTGATGTAGATCGTATCACATTCGAATCTGGCGCTTCACAGCACGTAACGGTAGAGCTGCACAACGCACGTATCGAGCTCGTTTTTCGGATCACCTCAACCCATTACATATCACTTACGTCCGTCTAAAAAACTGTGTTTCCATATCTTGAACGATTCAGGTAACGAAAGAGGTGTTACGTCTTATACGACTCGGCCAGTATAATCTTTTCGCAACAGGAGGCGAGCCTCTAATGTGGACTGAGAGTTAATCAAATGCGCTCACTCGTATACACAAAGGAGGGCGCAGATTGCGCGCCGGCCGTGAGTGTTTATTGTGACGAGGGCAGCTACGGCCGGGGCTCGGTCGCATGCGCGCCAGGGGGAACCTGAATCGATCCCGCTGGGTCAGGGTTTAATAAACGTGGGCGCTTCCTGCCGCAGATTGGCTGATTCACCTTGCCGCCTGGCCGGCGCTGCTGCTTCCGCCCAGCCCCGGACTCGCAGTCTCTGCTAGGGGAGGGAAGGGCAAGCGCATAGCAACACTGCAAAATGCAGTGAGAAACGCACCGATCTACGAGATATAACGATTTCAACACCAACACAGTGTATGTAATGCCCCCCCCCCCCCCCCCCCTCCCACGTTAGATTTTATCTGATTTACAGCTACATTTACAGCTATGCTCCACAAGTCACCCTAGAAGCCAGTACGTTGTCCTCGACGGCGAGTGTTCATCAGAGACATGGGTATCGTCAAAAGTGCCCCAGGGAAGCGTGACAAGGCCACTATTATTTTTTATGTACATAAGTGATTTGGCTGGCCGGATGGGCAGTCTGCGGTTGTTTGCTGATGATGCAACGGTGTACGGGAAGGTGTCGAAGATGAATGAGTGTAGAATGATACGAGATGACTTAGACAAAAATTTCTAATTGGTGTGATGAATGGTAGGTGGCTCTAAACGCAGAAAAAAAAATGGTTCAAATGGCTCTGAGCACTATGGGACTCAACTGCTGAGGTCATTAGTCCCCTAGAACTTAGAACTAGGTAAACCTAACTAACCTAAGGACATCACAAACATCCATGCCCGAGGCAGGATTCGAACCTGCGACCGTAGCGGTCTTGCGGTTCCAGACTGCAGCGCCTTTAACCGCACGGCCACTTCGGCCGGCTAAACGCAGAAAAATGTAAGTGAATGCGGGTGAGAAGGAAAAACAAAGCAGTAATATTTGGATACAGCATTAGTAGTGTCCCGCTTGACGCAGTTACCTCGTTTAAATATCTCGGGGTTACGTTGCAGAGTGACATGAAATGGAACGAACACTTTGGTAGGCAAAGCGAATAATCGATTTCAGTTTATTGGGAGAATTTTAGGAAAGGTTTGTTCATCTGTAAAGGAGACCGTATATAAGACGCTAGTGCAACCTGTTCTCGAGTACTGCTCGAGTGTTCCTATGGGTTTGAACAACACGCAGGTGCTACGGAGGTGCTTCGGGAACTGAAATAGTAATCCCTGGATGGAAGGCAACGTCCTTTTCGAGGAACAATATTGAGAAACTTTAGAGAACTGGCGCTGAAAGTTGACTGCAGAACGATTCTACTGCCACCAACGTACATTTCGCATGAGGGCCACGAAGATCTACATCTACACGAATACTACGCAAATCACATTTAAGTGCCTGGCAGAGGATTCATCGAACCACCTTCACAAGAATTCTCTATTATTCCAGTCTCGAACAGCGCACGGAAAAACGAACACCTATATCTTTCCGCGCGAGCTCTTATTTCCCTTATTACGATACGAGAAACTAGGGCTCATTCGCAAACATAGAAACAGTAGTCTTCCCCTCGCTGTATCTGCGAGTCGAACAGTAAAGAAAACGACTAGTAGAGGTAGAGGGTACCTTCCGCCATGTATCGTACGGTGGCTTGCGGAGTGTGTATGTAGATGTAGATGTAGAAGGTTACTTCTGCTACGACTCATTTCCCCCTTTCCTTTTCCATTTACGAATGACCCTTGGAAAGAACGATTGTGAGTAAGCCTCCGTATGAGCTCCAGTTGCTGTGTTGTTTTGTTGTAGCCAATTCGAGAGAGGTATGTGGGAGGAAATAATGCTTCACCCGACTGTTCCTGGAATTTAAGCTCTAGGAACATTAACTACAAATCTCTCCGTTATGTACAAAACCTGTCTCGTAGCCTCTGCCACTGGTGTTTCATCAGCATCCCACCCTTCCACGCTTCCTAAACGATCTGGTGACAAAATGCTCCGTTCTATTTGGGATTTTCACTCTCTCCTCTATTGATCCCATCTAGTAAGGAGCTCAGACTGACGAGCAATATTCAACAATCGGTCGAATGAGATTTTTGTAAGTACCTTTTTCCTAGGTGAAGTACGTTTCCTTAGGATCCCTGCAATGATAAATAAAACCGTTTACTGCGTCAGTCACTCGTTTATTTTACCACCATGGTTCACACCAACGTCTTTAGGTGGAGAACTGTTTAGTTACATTCTTTGTGAGCACAAAGGCTAGCAGACCAAGTACATGACAGCTTATCTTTCTCCCTTTGAAGGAAAGTGAAGTCGAAAGGATACACCTTATTGCTGCTTGTTGCTTGTGCTCTTCAATGCACCTTATTTTTACACTGTCACTCCGAAGTAAGTGGTAAACTGTTTCATTTGTATTTATCAACAGTCGCCGTTCGGACGAAACATTCATTTATTCCTTGCAAGGAACCTTAGCGTAGTATCTAGTTTTCGTACAACTAGTTTTATGTAGTCGTTCCATGTTATATCTCTCTAGGCGGTTACTAGTAGAAACTTCACGGTTGATACTGTTTCTAACACTTGATCACCGGTAGAGTAATCAGACAATAACGGGCCATTCCACCTACTTATGCGGAATACGTTACATTTATTAACACCGAGGGTAAGCTGCCAGTCCCTGAAACGATCGTCGGTACTCTGCACGACATCCCGCATTACGCTAAAATTTTCTATCGTTGTAAGTTTCCTATATTCACTACCATCGACCGCGAACAGACTCCTTGAGCTTCCGACTGTATCCGCTGTGTCATTTGCATGTATCGTGAACAGTAGCGCTCCCACTCCATTCCTTTCGGGTATTCCCAAAATAACTTTTCCATTTGTCGATGTTGACCTCTTAACTGAGTGATAAGGGCGTCTGACTGCCATGCAGCGGGCCCAGGTTCGATTCCTGGCTGGGTCGAGGATTTTCTCCAATCGTCGACTGGGTGTTGTGCTGTCCTCATCATTTTATTCTCATCAACATGTTACGTGGCCCAATGTGGCGTCAACTGAAAAGCTTGCAACTCTGCGGCTGAGCTACTCCTGGTGATGACTCCCGGCCATCACTGCCATACGATCATTTCATTTTCACGTCCTGTTAAACACTACGTGTTGTTCTTTCTGCAAGAAAGTCTTAGATTCAGTCACAAAGCTGATCTGATAGTAGGTAAGCTTGTACCTTGTTCACTAGGCGATAGTGCGGGACTGTGTCGAATGCCTTCCAGAAGTCAAGGAAGGATCTGAGCGGCATTATCTACTACTCTGTATCTCGTGGGCGAAGGGAGCAAGCTGAGTTCAGCAAGACTTCTCTTTGCGTATAGCATACTGAATCCTACAAAGGAGATATTCGTTCTCCAAAAATTTTATAATACCCCATTACATAACATGTTTCACAATTCTAAAACACATTCACATTAGCGACATGCACTGATAAGTGAAAATATTATGACCACCTACAACGCAACACAGAAAACATCGTTCTTGTGCAACGCAGCTAGCTCTTTATTCGCACGAAGTAATGGCCGCTATCGACAGGGGATCTCAAGTTGATTCCGTGTTTCTGGATTTCCGGAAAGCTTTTGACACCGTTCCTCACAAGCGACTTCAAGCTGCGGGCCTATGGGGTATCGTCTCAGTTGTGCGACTGGATTTGTGATTTCCTGTCAGGAAGGTCGCAGTTCGTAGTAATAGACGGCAAATCATCGAGTAAAACTGAAGTGATATCAGGTGTTCCCCAGGGAAGCGTCCTGGGACCTCTGCTGTTCCTGATCTATATAAATGACTAGGGTGACAATCTGAGCAGTTCTCTTAGGTTGTTCGCACATTATGCTGTAATTTACCGTCTAGTAAGGTCATCCGAAGACCAGTATCAGTTGCAAAGCGATTTAGAAACGATTGCTGTATGGTGTGGCAGGTGGCAGTTGACGCTAAATAACGAAAAGTGTGAGGTGATCCACATGAGTTCCAAAAGAAATCCGTTGGAATTCGATTACTCGATAAATAGTACAATTCCCAAGGCCGTCAATTCAACTAAGTACCTGGGTGTAAAAATTACGAACAACTTCAGTTGGAAAGACCACACAGATAATATTGTGGGGAAGGCGAGCCAAAGGTTGCGTTTCATTGGCAGGACACTTAGAAGATGCAACAAGTCCACTAAAGAGACAGCTTACACTACACTCGTTCGTCCTCTGTTAGAATTTTGCTGCGCGGTGTGGGATCATTACCAGGTGGGATTGACGGAGAACATCGAAAGGGTGCAAAAAAGGGCAGCTCGTTTTGTATTATCACATAATAGGGGAGAGAGTGTGGCAGATATGATACGCGAGTTGGGATGGAAGTCATTAAAGCAAAGATGTTTTTCGTCGCGGCGAGATCTATTTACGAAATTTCAATCACCAACTTTCTTTTCCGGATGCGAAAATATTTTGTTGAGCCCAACCTACATAGGTAGGAATGATCATCAAAATAAAATAAGAGGAATAAGAGCTCTAACAGAAAGGTTTAGGTGTTCGTTTTTCCCGCGCGCTGTTCGGGAGTGGAATGGTAGGGAGATAGTATGATTGCGGTTCGATGAACCCTCTGCCAAGCACTTAAATGTGAATTGCAGAGTAATCATGTAGATGCAGATGTAGAACACAGCAGCAACTTTGCGTGGCATGGGTTCAGCAAGTCCTTTGTAGCTTTCTGGAGATATCTGATGCCAGGTGATCCGCAAGTCACGCAATTCCCATAAATTACGGAATAGTGGTTTGTGGCCGTGGAACTGGCGCTCGATTGCGTCCCGTATGTGTTCCATCGGGTTTGGATCGGGAGAACTTGGTGGCGAAGCTACCAACGTGAGCTAACTGTCGGCCACCTCAACTCTATGTAGTACAGTTGTGGCCTTGTTATACAGACTAATCCTGTTGGAAGACGGTATAGTCGTCGGGAAATACATCAAGTACGAAGAGATACAAGTGGTACAAGTGGTCCGCAGTCATCTTCACGCAGTACACAGTTGCCAGGGTGCCTTCGACTACAGCCACAAGTCCCACGGAAGGCATTGTGACATGGCGCTTTGTCATACATAAAAATTCCATCGTTGTTTGAGAATCTGAAGTCCATAAACGGCTGCAAATGGTCTCCAAGTAGCGGAACGTATCCATTTCCAGTCACTGATCGGTTCAGTTGGACAACATTGCCCAGTCCATTGCATGTAAACACAGCCCACGCCATCTTGTAGCCACCAAAAATTTGCAGAGTCACTTGTTGACATCTCGGGTCACGGCTTCGAGAGGTCTGAGCGCACTCAAATCCTACCATCAGCTCTTGCCAACTGAAATCTGGACTCGTATGACCACGTCACCATTCCTCGTTCAAAGACTGTTAATTTCCGTTGTGCGGCCTGACAGCTCCGCCCTTTTATACGCTGCGTACCGCCATCTGTATCTGTGCATATCTCTGGCTCATGGCTTTTGTCACCTCAGTGTATATTGCCTCTGCTGGCTTGTGTCGGTGGCGCTGTCTACGTTTTGAGCATCCGATCGCCTCGATGACGGTGTATCCGGCCACGACCATCCACCTGGTGCGACAAGAAAACTAGGTGACATATTTCCGTTGATCTACGGACCGATCTTGATGAAACCGTTCTCACTGCAGTCGTAATTGACGATGACGTTTTGTCAGTATGGGAACACGTGAAGATCGTTTGGCGCCAAGACGAGCATTGAAGAATGTGCGCTGAACGGTTTCCTCCGAAACACTTTTGGCTGCACCAGCACTGTACTCTGCGACAGATCGTCGCCTACTTTATGGAGTGGGTAAACCTCTGACTTCCAAGTTCTGTGATGAGGCACGAATACGTGGTTTCACCGTCCTTTAATCACTCCGCAGAATGTTCGCAACAGTGAACTGCATACGAGACTCGCTTTTTCTGAGAACGTCGTTCCCAGGCGCCGGTCCGTAATAACCTGCCCTTTGCCGAAGTTGCTTATATCAGTGGATTTCCCCATCTGTGGACTATAATATTGCTAGCGTGATTACCATTCGTCTCTTCTCCGCTTATAGACTTTGCTTAACGTGTCACGTGTCCGCAACTCCACCAGGCTTCCTGCTTCAACACAGTTGTGTTGATTAACGATAGACACTCCACCCCCCCCCCCCCCGACATAAGAATCTCCCACATTTACGAAATTATTACCAAACTGACGGTTTCTTAATTGCACAGGACGTGTAGTATCAACTGGTGACGTGTTTTATTCAGGTTGTGCCACAATTTTTTTTTCCCCTGACTACATTCAATATCTGCTCCTAAGTGACTCTACCTACATATCTAATCTTCAGCATTCGTATGTGGCACAACATTCCAAGAGCTTTTTCTATTCCCTTCTTATCTAGGCTGTTTGTCGTTCTCGTTTCACTTGCATACAAGACTATGCCCCACGCAAATATCTTCAAAAGAAACTTCCTAACACTTAAATTAATACTTAATGCTAAAAAATTCTCTTTTTCAGAAATGCTGTGCTTTGCTGCAGTCATTCAGCATTTTGAATCATCTCTACATCAGGCATCATCACATATTCTACTGCCTACTTGTTGTGACTCATTTATTAAAGAAATACACTCAACATTACCCGAGTAGTAGGGCAAAGTTTGTTCCACGCCATTTTTATGTCAAACTGATACGAAAATTAATTAAATTGTGACAGACGATTAATTTATGTCCTTAACCTACTGTTCTGCTACATCGTTATCCATGAAATCTCCACCCATCCTTGACCCAGGAGCTCCTTAACCTATTGTTCTGTTAAGTGGTTTATGACCCCTGGGGATTCTCCATCCTTCTGAGAAACACCACACCCCATCCCTCTCCCCTCCTCCCCTCCCACCATCTGGAAATTGGTGGGAAAAGACTCAATCTATACTGGAGAGGAAGGATCTCACGACACGAAATTCATATTCAGATCAGTGTCAATAATACATTTCTGCATATTCTTTATTTAGTCAGTTTCTGGGAGACAAGGCTTCCCTCTGGTGGGAAATAATTCAGTTACAGTACCTCTTCACTTATGACGTCACCTCGTATTCTATTAGTGGGTACCGGTGCAATTACATCAAAATTCTCACTGCATAGAGCCCACGACCCGTCAGTTCTCTGGAAATATTGACGCACTTCTGATTGATTGTCTACATATTTGGTGGGAAACATCTCATCAAATTAATTGACTCTGTGGAATATTGCAGTCTGTGCGAAAAACACCCGTTATATATCCTAAGTCTTCAATGCACCGACGCTTGGCTACACAACAACTCTGCTCCACCATCACAAGCCATATCTGGCGAAAAAAATATGCCGATCACGACTAATCCGCAAACAAAGCGTCAGATGACACCTACCCTCTGTGCAGTTCTGCCGACAGGTAAGATTTGGTAGGAAGCTCTAACTTTCAGCTGACACATACATCAGATGTGATGTCCTACTGTGATAATAGTGCTATAGGTTGACCGTGGTAATAACATATCACAAAAAAATCATCGCTACTGAAGACTTAAACATTCCACATAGATAGAGAATCTCCAAGTAACACGTACACCGCAAATAGAGTCTATAAAACACACACCCACTAACAGGTCAGAGCAGATACACGGAGATACTTGGGGCTACAAAAATAACTGCCTTACTGCACTTCACTGGGACTGTCACGACAACACATCTGCTTCCCATCGTATCTGGAAGCCTTTCGCACAGGCCCGCAGACAACTAGCGAGCGATCCCGGAGCCCCAAGTGATATTGGTGGGAACTATTGACTGGTGTTCATATCACAAAGAGTGACACGGTCCAGCTCCATGTGATTAGACATCAAAATCAAATCAAATAATTAAATTTGAAAAATACTCGGCATATACCGAGGGCCTTGTATGCAGTGACGTTTCAAAACACAAGCACCATTCTCCATCTCAACGTTTCCCACAAATATATATATATAGCAAAAAAACCTTCTGATGTCAGACGTTCACACAGGTGATAGCGAAGAGCACGCCATCCGCTGACTACCAGGTAGCCGTACTGGCCACGCTGCCGTACCAGGCTGTTACCACGACCGTCGAGCAGTCAGGGAAACACTCACCATATTGAATCTTCTCACCTGCTTCCATCACAGCACACTTGCTAGTTTGCTATTCAGCCATGCAGAGGACGCAGCACAGGGACTTGTCTCCACGGCTGCGGGCAAGAGCTGACAGGCCAGGACACTATTTGTGACTAACCGGCTGTCAGAGGCTAAGCAGCGGCTCCTGGTTGACTGAAGTCTCGTGCGCACTCTCGCCACTGGCCATGGCACACTGCGAGACAGCCAGGCACGACTTGGACGTTCGCTTCTAACTGCAACTCCACCCCCGACGTAGACTTTCCACAGTTTAAAAAATATTAAACTCATTTTGGCTCGAGACGGAATGCCAAGAGCATGTTCTACCTTTTTTACAGGTTGCCTCCTCAAATTCCAAGTCTCGTCAACTAGCCAAATACCTCGACACATACAGAGTCTGTAAGAGTAGCAGCACAGAGGAGTTGTAAATACCAGGATAATACTAAGAATTGCTCTATAAATTCGGTAATATAGTCGATTTTATTACGTTGGCCCTCTCTCCCCGTGTAGGTGGGAGATTGAAATTTCGTTAAAAGATCTCACCACAACGAAAAAACGCCCGATTACCGCTCCAAACCGCGAATCACATCTGTGGCACATTCGCCCTCACCTCCACCCACGTCATTATATAAAATTGATTGCTTAATTAATTAATGTGATCATCAGAGCCCCTATACATGGTGATTAATTTTTTTCCTACAGTCAGCTTTCACTCCTCAAATGGGAATCCCTGAAGGGATATTCGAGGAACACTATTGAGAACTGACATTTGAAGCTGACTGCAGAAGGGTCCTACCATCGCCAACATACTTTTCGCGTAAGGACCACAAAGATAAGATACGAGAAAAATTCGCTCATATGGGAGCGTATAGAAAGTCTTTCTTTCCCTCTCTCTACTTGCGAGTGGAATCGGAGAGGAAATGGCTAGTAGCGGTACACACACCGTACAATGGCTTCCGAGGTATGCATATAGATGCAGATATAAATGTATCTATTAAGATGTCGGCCAAACCACTCTTAGGAACACAAAACTCAAAGAAGATTGTGGTCTCTTATTTATCGAGGAAACAGAAGACGGAGCTTCAGCTGCTGATTGTCACTCGGTAAAAATCTTCGAATTATCCCCCAGTTTTCTCACTGCAGTCACTTCGCGAGACATTTGTGTGAGGTTTTAGTGCGTTTCCCTACAACACTTAGAAGAAGCGATGCAGAGCTTACATCTCATCTCCTCCTTCGTCATAGCGTCGTTTACTAGTCGTATCCTTAGAAATCTTCCGGTTTTCGATATATAGCATTTAAATCTATGTCCTCTCCAAGAGTAAGAGATCTCTCCCGCCAAGTCACAGACACCTGCTAACTCGTTCGGAATCCCATCACTTCCCGACAGCACTGTTCCATTCATTAGTTACGAGACTATCTAGTCCTTGCTAGATAGACTCACAACGAGAAAAATAACACACCAACTTAACAGGAGGAAATTCACAACCATGCAGAGTATAAGCGGACTGCACAAAGACATTCAGAAGCATAAGACCTAAAATTCATCGATACCGAATGACAGTCTATAAATAAACCCCGGTTCATGTCCTAATCTCCTTTATTCTATTCCTATGATTATCACGCTAGAAATGCAACAGTGTAATGGTGTCACAGTTTTCACTGCCAGCACAGTATCTTCCTCTTTCTCTCTTTCCCTCTCTCCTCGTTATTCCTGTAACATCGAGCACCGTAAAACTTCTTCTTCGTTTGCTTACGCCTTTTTCCCGCAGTTACGCAGGGTCGGCGTGGTTACAATCTGCTTTGGCTTGGTGAGATTGAAGGGGTGGCCAGATGCCCTTCCTGCCACCATCCTGTACCCCAGCTGTCTGTAAACCACGAAATAGTGTGAAGTCGTGTAACTGAGGAGGGACGTGGGCACCAGCCCGGTATTCACCTAGGGGGATGTGGAAAACCGCCTAAAAACCACATCCAGTTAATCGGCTGGGTGGATTCGAGCCGGGACCGGCGCGTCTACCCGAGTCCAGGAAGCACCGCATTAGCGCTCTCGGCTAACCTGGCGGATTATCCAGTGGCATACAACTACGAACTATAAAAAACTTCGTTAATGTCACCTAGTAGAGACCTCAATAAGATTTTTCCACTTCTCTCTCCCTTCTGATATATTGGAATCAAGTACCATAGGCATGTTAACATCGACCATATGTAGTGATCCCATTAAATATACATGTATTGGTCCATTAGACCAGACGACCAGTGACAAAGTTGCTTCCATGGAGCTGTGTAAAGTTTTGTCCCCTGAACTCGGGGTAGACCATACACCATAGACTATCAATCACAATAGAGGGTTATCATGTTGGTGTTTCACAGGCTGTGTGATACACTGTGTTTTTTTGCTGTAACAAATCGAAGCAGTGGATGATTACAGATGTGTACACAGCCATACATTTTGTTATTCTAACATGACTTCGAGGTCTGTGTCAGGTGCTAAAACGACATTAACACGCTTCGATCCATTGGCTCTCACAGAATGCTTGATATCGCATGGTGTAAACTAAGCTGATCCCACAACACACAGGAAGGTTGAATAAAAAACAGAGGCGATGTTTCTTATTGACATGCAGTGCAGCAACCTTGGTGGCAATGTAACCACCATTTTAAGCAGATCCAGGTGAGAAAGGGCCTTATAAACAGATTTTTGTGTGTCCTTTAATGTGGTAAACGTGCTCCAATCCATTCTTTTCAGCCAGGACTCCAACACATGGCCACGTGCCAATGCTGTTAACAGTAAATGCAGATATTTTATATTCCCCAGTGGTAGCCGGATTTCACCACACACCATGTTTAAAGCAGTATGTATACTGTTCGTTAGAGGTCGAATACACAATTCATATTGTAGTTGCATATTGTAGCCTCCACTCTGATAATACCGTGCTGTTTAACCAAGGAGGAGGTAAAAGTTTCTCGTAGTAGCATGTCTGGACTGTTTATAAGATGGTAACCGCTAACTTTGTTCACGACTGGGCTTATGATTCGACATATAAATCTATTATGTGTCTTTACTCTTCATTTGGAGGTCATCCACGTCAGACAATCTATTCCAATTGTCTTGTCGTTCTCCACAATCACATTGCTGCTTGCCTGACGGTTTCCTTTCATGCAGATGTCGTGGTTTGATATTTTATTAAAAAATCCCGGCGAAATCTTACGTTACGTCCAAACCCAAAAGTAATTGTCGTCTACACGTAGCTCTTGCAATATTCCAGGCAGCTCTTCAATTATGATATCCATTTTAACGTCAGCTAATTCCACTTTATATGGTTTAAGCACTTGCTTTTTATATATCTTCGAAATGGCTTCCAATGCTTCCTTGCCGATTTTATCCACTGTTCCTCTTTCTGAGAAAGTCGGATAATTGTTTTTCATTTCGTCCTTCTCAGTTGCATTTATATCAAATTTATCTGTAGTGGTCTCGCCCTCCACCTAATAGCTGAGGCATAGTAAACACATTGGAGGAATTCGTGTTCACGTTTTTAACTACCAGAGAAGACTGTCAGGCCTCCTATTATACTCTAAAGATCCAAGATGGCTGCACTTCCAGTAATATTCTAGTCACACACTCTAAGTTTGGATGTACTTGCAATTAAATTGTAAACTCCTAGCACAGCTGTGCTATTTTGTGTGCAAGGTGTCAGTGGGAGGAAGGGAGACTGCCCCTCGTGAATACTACCCTTATGTATGGAATAGAACCGACGCACAGCCGGAATGTGTAGTACAGCGCTGTGCTTGGACGCGTTTTTCGACAGTATAGCACAGCGCAATATCCACTCAGCAAAGTATGGGGCTGTGCCTGAACGCAGTGTCAGACAGGGTGGTACAGCGCAGCATTCGCACAGTAAAATATAGCGCTGTACCCGGACATGGTTTCGGGCGGGTTGGCACAGCGCAATAGCTGGGTGGAATAGTGTAGCGTTGTATCCGCGCGTAATAGCGGGATTGTGCGGAGCGCGATAGAGTGGTGCTAGCGAGGGGCAGTCTCCCTCCCTCCCACGGTCATCTTACACACAAAATAGCACAGTCGGGCTAGGAGATTACGACTGCATTGCAAATACAACCAAATCTAGAAAGTAACATGTGTCCAGACATGAGACAACGAGAAACTTTTACGTCCTCCTTCGTTAAACAGTATTGTATTACCAGATTGGAGGCTACAATACGAAACTACAGAATGCATAGTGTGTTCGACCCTGTGAAAACAGTTTAAGTGCTTTAAACCCTAACAAACAGCATTTACGATGTGACCCATTGTACTCTATGCCAATCACATCCATGTGGTGTCTGCTAACTAATAACTTACTGAACAGCTGCTGTGTGGTGTTCTGTAGTTTGTCTACTGGGAATAAGAAGAATACCCGAAAATTGATTGGTGTACAAGTAAGTCCGCCAGACTCTCAAGACCGAGAGAAGCCTATTAATCGAGGACTGTCTGCATACAGTTTTAATTATCTAGCTGTACACTACGCGGAGATTCTTAACACTGACTCCAACAAAGACAATATAAGTATTATACAGAAGTGCCGTATTAAAGGAGGAGAAACATATTCCTCTCAATCCAGGTCATTGTTCTCCACTACACCGTGAGATATAGAATCGCCGAATTAGAACTGGTATCCACAAACAATGCTATTCCACAAGTCCTAAGAAAAAAAAGTAAAAGTCCCACACAAACTTACTCCATTCCCCATTACAGAAACTATAACTTTAAGTGCAGTTAATGTATTGTGTGTACGAAAAAGAAAACTACAAACAGAAGAGATGAAAGCCAAAAATAGAAAACTGGAGTATATAGCCTAGACAACTGCCATAAAAGAGGAATATTTGGAAAACGAATAAGTTATTGCAAATGCGCAGGGAAAGTTTAATACCACTTTAAACACGATTTGTGGCGAAATCTGGCTATCACTGGAGAATATGAAATATCTGCATTTACTGTTAAAAGTACTGGTAAGTGGCCATATGTTGGAGTCCTGGCCGAAAAGGATGGACTGGGATCGACTGGAGCACTGTTACTACATTAAGGGACACATGCAAAACCTGTTTACAAAGCCTCATTCTCACCTGGATCTGCTTCAAAAGGACGGTTCCCTTGTCTCTAAGTGTGCTGGACTGGATGTTAAGCACTTAGCAACAGAACAACCGTTTTTAGAGCCTAAAGCCGACGTCATAACAGTATTTTATGATCACTCGTTTGTAGATGTTGTAAACATAAAATTATGTACGGAAATTCTATAGGACTGTGCGGCAGAAGAAGTGGTAGCGCACAACCAAGAATATGTGGAGTGTTTTAGAAGAGTCCAATGAAGAAAGAGGTGTTTTCAGTGCGTAAATGTATATGTGTAAATTAATAAAGCCCTTTTACGAGATTATTTACTTGTCTTACTCGCTAGCCTAATACAAATGCCAAGAATTTCCCTATTTATGATTATCTATGAACATTTATTTTTCATGCGGTTGGCGGGTACTTGGATGACCTTGAAAAGTAGTTGAAACTAGGTAGCTGAAGGCAAGGCATCTCCCGTTTCGTACTTATATGACGTGAGGTGACGTGACATCTCGTCTAGAGTTGTGGTCTGGACCTCGAGTAATTGGGTAAAATGCATTGAAATTACGGACAACTTGCTAAAACGACAGAAGTTGATGGAAATAAGTGAAATTGATGACAATACGACAAAAATGTGGAGGAATGAGGCTACTTACATGTCGCCTGGGTGTATGAAAATCGTTCCATTCTTCCATCGGTGTGATTGACAACTGGCGGTGCATGCTATCCATGCTCTATGGATTTAAGTCCTGCAGAATACCCCTTTGTTCCACATTCTGTTATGCATTGTAAGCTATAAAAGTAAAAGATGCGGTGTGGAAAGATTTGGAGGTCAGGATGACGACCAGCTAGGACACTGAAACAGTGATCACATACCTGGGTGCAATATGCACCACCGGTATGGGAAATGAAAGCTCTTGATCACCGAGACATCTTCTACGCTGTCACTGTGGAAGATAAGATTAAATGTGTAGGACATCACCTCCGGACAGCTGCTTGGAAACGCTTAACAATGCCGCAAACTCCTCCATTTTGCATATGTTGCGATGTCTTCGACATTTTTGTCAATAAGAAACATTGTCTCTGTTTTTTATTCAACTTTCCTGTGTGTTATAGGAGCAGCTTAGTTTACACCATGCCATGTCCAGCATTCTGTGAGAGCCAATGGACATCTGACACAGACCTCAAAGTCATGTTAGAAAAACAAAATGTCTAGGGTAGGAGACAAAACTTTACACAAGTCCGTGGAACCGATTTAGTCACTGGCCATATTCAATGGGATCACCACATACTGTCGAGGTCAACACGCAGACTTTACTTGTTACCGATATATCGGAAGAGAGAGAAGCAGTAAAATCTTATTGAGATCCCTACCAGGAGACGTTTGCGAACTTTTTGTAGTTTGTAGTTTTACGCCGCTGGACGTTACAAAAATAACGAAGAGAAAGAGGCAGAGAGAGAGAGAGAGGGGGGGGGGGGGAGGGAGAGAGAGAGAGAGAGAGAGAGAGAGAGACAGAGAGAGAGAGACAGAGACAGACGCTGTGCTGTCAGCGAGGAGAGAGAGAGAGAGAGAGAGAGAGAGAGGAAGATACTGTGCTGTCAATGAAGACTCTGGCACCATTACACTGTCGTATTTCTGGTGTGGTAATCATAGGAATAGAATAAAGGAGAGTAGAACATGTACAGGGAGATATTTATAGACTGTCATTCGGTATCGATGAAATTTGGGTCTTATGCTTCTGGATGTCTTTGTGCAGTCCACGTATATTCTGAATGGTTGTGAATTTCCTCCTGTAAGTTAGTGCGCTATTTTTCGCTATTTTTCTCGTGATAGCCCTCTATCTAGTCAGTGACAGGTGGAGGACTAGACAGTCTCCTAATTAATGGAACAGTGCTGTCGGAAATTGATGGGATTTCGAGAGAATGAGGAGGGGTCTGTGTCTTGGCTGGGACATCCCTTGCTCGCGGAAGTCATGAGGATACAAATGCTATATATCGAAGACTGGAAGATCCGTGAGAATGTGGCAAAAGTGCGATACTTTGTTGGGAGGTGAGCTCTACAGCGCTACTTCTAACTGTGTGGGCTGCAACCTCACACATATGTCTCTGTGAAGTGACTGTCTATATATGTCGGCATGGACGTCAGTCTTTGTGCTGTGCTCTGCAGTCAGTAGTTCCCACCGATGTCACTGGATTGCTTTTCTAGTTGTTTGTGAGTTGGGGCACAAAGTTTGAGGACACCATGGGAAGCTGACATGTGACGGTCCCAGTGAAGTGCAGTAGAGAGTAATTTTTCTAGCAGCGTGTATCTGTTCAGAGCGGTTAGCAGGGTCATGGTTTATGGAATCTGTTTGCGGTATATATGTGAGGCAGTGTTTTGTGATCTTTGTTAAATTTTTAGGCTCTTATTGGCGATGTTTTTATTGTGATATGTTACTCCTCCGCCAATCTGCATCACTGTAATCGGGGCAGGACATCATGTCTGATATTTGTGGCAGTGGAAAGCTAATGCTTCCTACCACCTCTTACCTGCAACTGTCCAAAGGGTTGCTGTCACTTGACGCTTTGTTCAGGGATTAGCACGATTTCCAGGCTGCACATCACACGAGTCAGCCCTGTGAGTATGGGAATACATGAGACAGCTGGTGCGACTGCTGTTCCCAGCACATCTGCCCTGTGGTCGACACAAAGACGTGATTGGAAGATTTTTTCACCGGATGTGGGTTGTGGTGGTGGAGGAGGGTGCTTGCATAATCAATACCTCGGATATATGACAAGGGTTTTTCTCGCAGATTGCAATTTCCGCACTGTCAATCGATTTGATGAGATATTTCCTGCCAATTAGGCAAGCAATCAGTCTGAAGTGTCTTAGCATTTCCAGGGAACTGATGGGTCGTACGACTGATGCAGTAAGGATTTTGACCTAACTACAGCAGTGTCCACCAACAGGATATGAGGTGACATCACAAGAGTGGAGGTAACACATTTGAGTTATTTCCACCAGGAAAGAGCCTTGTCTTCTGCTAACTGATCAAATGAAGAGTATGCAGAAATATATTATTGACATTAATTTGAATTTTGTCTCGTGAGACTCTTCTTCTCCAGCACAGAGTGAGTCGTTTCCCCACCA
Organism: Schistocerca serialis cubense; assembly: GCF_023864345.2. NCBI lineage: Eukaryota > Metazoa > Arthropoda > Insecta > Orthoptera > Acrididae > Schistocerca > Schistocerca serialis. Next base: position 9,605,213 of record NC_064640.1, read on the forward strand.
ATTTCCAGATGGTGGGAGATGGGGAGGGAGAGGGAGATGTGGGGAGGGGAGCTTCGAAGAAGGATGGATTATCTCCAGGGAGTCGTAAACCACTAACAGAACAATAGGTGAAGGCACCCCTGGGTAGAGGAGGAGTGGGGGTTACATGGAAAACCACTTAGCAGAACATTAGGTTAAGGTCATAAATCAATCAGTTGTCACAATTTAATTAATTTTTATATCAGTTTGATATAAAAAAGTGGCACAGAACGAACTTTGTCCTACAACTTACCTGATTTAATTCTTCTTCATTCCATTACCCTGAGTTAACTTTTGTGATGTTCAACTCATAACCTCCTTCCAAGACACTGTACATTCCATTCAACTGCTCTCCCAAGTCCTTTATCGTCACAGATAAAATTTCAGTTTCATTGATAAGCCTCAAAGCTCTTATTTCTTATCCCTAAACTTTAACTCCCTTTCCAGAAATCTCCTTGGTTTCATTCCCAAACAGATCAATGCACAGACTGAATAACATCGAAGATTGGCTAGAAAAATGTCTCATTCCCTTCATAATTGCTGGTTCCTTTTTATATCCTAGGACTCTTTTAACTGCAGTCTGGTTTCCTTAGAAGTTATAAATAACCTTTTGCTCCTTCTATTTTATCTCTGCTCCCTTCATAATTTCGAATAATGCATTCCAGTCAACATTGTCAAAAGTTTTATATTTTTTATAAATGGTATAACCACCCGTGTCTTTCTTTAGTTCATCTTCTAAGATAAGTCTTTGGGTGAGCATTGCCTCCCATGTTCCCACATTTCTCTGTAACCCAAACTGTTCATTCCCTATATGGGTTTCCTCTAGTTTTGCCATTCTTCTGTAAATAGTTCATGTCAGTATTTTGCAACTGTGACTTATTATGTTGATAGTTTGGTAATATTCCCACTTGGAGCTGAAATCATTATATTCTACTTGAAGTTTCACACTCTTCTACCTGTCTTATACATGTAGCAGACCAGGTGGTATAGTTTTCTAAAGGCTGGCTCTCCTAATGATGTCAATAATACTGAGTGAATGTCGTTTACTGCAGTACTGTGTCAATTTTTCTTTTTCACAGTATCACATCTCCCAACTCATCTTCATCTACTTTTTCTTCCTATTCTATAATATTACCTTCAAGTTATCTTGTATGGCACTTCTTTATATTCGTTTGACCTTTCAGCTTTCCCTTCATTGCTAAATACTAGCATGTCATCTGAGCTCTTGATATTGACACAAATGTTTCTCTTTTCGTTAAACAAATGGTTCAAATGGCTCTGAGCACTGTGGGACTTAACTTCTGAGGTCATCAGTCCCCTAGAACTTAGAACTACTTACCGAGCGAGGTGGCGCAGTGGTTAGACACTGGACTCGCATTCGGGAGGACGACGGTTCAATCCCACGTCCGGCCATTCTGATTTAGGTTTTCCGTGATTTCCCTAAATCGTTCCAGGCAAATGCCGGGATGGTTCCTTTCAAAGGGCACGGCCGACTTCCTTCCCCGTCCTTCCCTAATCCGATGAGACCGATGACCTCGCTGTCTGGTCTCCTTCCCCGAAACAACCAACCAACCAACTTAGAACTACTTAAACTTAACCAACCTAAGGACATCACACACACCCATGCCCGAGGCAGGATTCGAACCTGCAACTGTAGCGGTCGCGCGGCTCCAGACTGTAGCTCCTAGAACTGCTGGGCCACCCTGACCGGCTTCGTTCAACATCTCTTTAAATTACCTATATGCGGCATCTATCCTTCCCCTAGTTAAAGGTGCTTCAACATCTTTGCATTTTTTGTCTGGTCTTTCCTGCTTTGACAATTTGCACTTCCTTCCAGTCTTTTTTTATAAACGCTTGTGTTCTCTTTTGCCTGCTACATTTGTTGCAGTTTTGTTGCAGTTTTCCCCTTTCGTCAATTAGATTCATTATGTTGTACCTTATCCATGGATATCTTCTGGGCTTTGTTTTTTTGCCTATTTCATCCTCTGCTGCCTTCACCATTTCATTCCTGATGGATACCAATTCCTCTTCTGTTGGGTTCCTTACCCCTGTCTCAGTCAACCTAACGCTCCATTTGAAACTCTCAACAATCTCTGGTTCTTTCAAATTATCCAGATCCCATCTCCTTCATTTCCTATCTTAGTACAATTTTTTCATTTTTATTTGCAGTTCATGAAGAAAAATTTTGGTCAGAGTCCAAATATGCCTTTGGAAACGTTTTTTAATTGAAAATCTGCTTTGGAAAATTCAATGTTATAATTATGCAACCTATTTGGTAATTTTCTGTGGCTCCAGGTCTCCTTCATGTATACAACCATCTATCACGTTTTGTAGATCATGAATTAGCATTGATTAAATTGAACTCTGCGCAAAACACAACCACATTGATTCCTCTTTCATTCCTATTCACCTGCTATTTTTCCTTCTGTTCCTTTTCCTACTGTCGAATTGAAGTCACCAATCACAATTATATTTTCCTCTACTTTAACTGTCTGAACAGTCTTTTTTGTATCTCATCACAAAGTCTTTCATTCTTTCCATTGTCTGTGGAACTAGCTGGCATATGTGATGGATGTTAGTTCTGTGTCTGTCCAGCTTATGGTAGTGCATTCAGTATTTCGTTCTTACTAGCTTTCCCACTTCCCTATTTTCTTATTCATAATGGACCTACTCCAACATTACCCTATATAATTTTGTATTTAAAACCTTGTAATCACCTGACCAGAAGTCTAGTTCTTACTGCCACCGTATTTCACTAATTCTCTCTATCTCTAACTTCAACCCCTGCATTTCCATTTTTAAATTCTTTATGCCACCTACCCAACTAAGTGATCTAACATTCCATACACTGACCTGTAGAATGCTAGGTTTGTTTTTGCTGGTGGTGGCCTCTTCTGGAGCATTCCTCACCCGTAGATTCGAACGAGGGACTGTTTGACATCCAGAATATTGTATCCAAGAAGAAGTCATCCTCATTGAACAGTGCAGTGGAGAAGCATACCCCACAGAAAAATAAGAACTGTAGTTAGTTTCCTCTTAGTCTCAGTTGTTCACGATACCAGCATAGCAAGGCCATATTGACTAATAGTACATGGTCAAATCAGTCACTCATCCAGACTGTTACCCCTGCAACTAGTGAAACAGCTACTGCCCCTCTTTAGGAACCGTGAGTTAGTCTGACCTCTCTAGCAAAATCCTTGCATTCTAGTTGCATCATGGCTGTGTGTTTCACTGAGCGTACAAGCTATCCCACTTTGGCAAGGTCCATGTTTTGTTTGTCAACAGCAAGAACACAGCAGGAAATGTTTTTGGCCTCACAGTTGCCAACACTTCCGACTAATATTTAGCTGATATCATCGCCCAAACATGCAGACTTCAGACAACAATCAGTGAAATTCAAATCAGATTGTTTTCCTCAGTCAAATCGACCGATGTTATCACACACAAAACATGGAATGTGAGAAACTGATAAGTTCAGTCCAAGAAAGAGTGACTTTGTGACATCCTGAAGACGAAAATATCATACTCGGGATATAGGTCAGAATCAATAGACTGAATCGCAGGTTTCTTGGAAACCATAAGTAGGCAAAATCTTTATTGGAAATTTGAACCTCCCCAAAAACGCTACAGTAGGACCGCTACACATCAGGATGTGTAGAGAAATGGTGTGGGAGAGTAGTAGGGCAGAGTTCTTTCTGGCAAACGTTTGGTATCAAATTGATATGCAAATTAATTAAATTGTCACAGCTGACTGATTTATGTCCTTAATCCATTCTTCCACTAACTGCTTTTTCATATAACTCCTCATCCTCCCTTTAAACTATTATTATGCTAATTGATTTATGTCCCCCTTCGGATAATCTGCCCTTCTGAGAAACCCCAAACTACACCACCTCCACACCCCTTACCATATTGTAATGCTAATTGATTTATGACTACCTGTGGACAATCCACCTTCTAAGAAACTCCTCACCCTGTCCCCTTCCCCTTCCTCCTCCCCCACCCCTCTGGGAATTACCCAATCCCACCCTTACCCCTCGCCAATACAAACATGCTTTTGATATAAAATTAATTGATTGATTAATTACATCAATAAATTAACTAAACCCTCCACAACTTGGAAATCCCCCCACCCTCCCTTGCCCACCCAACTCTTCTTCCCCACCCTATCTCAAAATTAGTAGAAAAAATAATGCATCAATAATACGCTGATGCATATTCTTTATTTAATCAGTTTGTGGTAGACAGGGCTCTCCCACTTGGGTAGAGTTCACTTCTGCATATCTCACTTTCGCTTCCCATGACGTAATAACTACAAACACTGAGGAATGGAATGAAGTACGCTATACTAGCCGCCTTTTGGGCACCGCCACAGAGGTCAAAAACCGACCAGTGTCCCAATTACAGATCATGATACTAAATTCCACCAACCACGCACTGGATGTCAGGCTCCTTTGATCCTGTGGACCTGAACAAAGCACCACGCGGTGGCATTCTGTTGATTGGGAAATTCCAGACTCACTTCCCGTCCTCGTCTCTCTCTCAAGTCACTACTTCCTGTTTGCATGCGAACTGATGTCTTCAAACACACAGATGGACGTTTTCATCACCTATCAGAGCTCACCATCTGCAGCATCGTCGACAGGACTGACTGCGGACCTTTGGTACAGAGCCGAGTGGAGGGTCTGAATCAGAGGCTGAGACGGTTCTGCGACCGTGTGGGCTGCAGATTCCTCGACTTGCGCCATAGGGTGGTGGGGTTTCGGGTTCTGCTGGATAGGTCAGGAGTCCACTACACACAGCAGGCGGCTACACGGGTAGCAGGGGTTGTGTGGCGTGGACTGGGCGGTTTTTTTAGGTTAGATGGCCTCGGGCAAGTACAGAAAGGGCAACAGCCTCAAAGGGTGCGGGGCAAAGTCAGGACATGCGGGGACCAAGCAGCAATCGGTATTGTAATTGTAAACTGTCGAAGCTGCATTGGTAAAGTACCGGAACTTCAAGCGCTGATAGAAAGCACCGAAGCTGAAATCGTTATAGGTACGGAAAGCTGGCTTAAGCCAGAGATAAATTCTGCCGAAATTTTTACAAAGGCACAGACGGTGTTTAGAAAGGATAGATTGCATGCAACCGGTGGTGGCGTGTTTGTCGCTGTTAGTAGTAGTTTATCCTGTAGTGAAGTAGAAGTGGATAGTTCCTGTGAATTATTATGGGTGGAGGTTACACTCAACAACCGAGCTAGGTTAATAATTGGCTCCTTTTACCGACCTCCCGATGCAGCAGCATTAGTGGCAAAACAACTCAGAGAAAATCTGGAATACATTTCACATAAATTTTCTCAGCATGTTATAGTCTTAGGTGGAGATTTCAATTTAGCAGACATAGACTGGGACACTCAGATGTTTAGGACGGGTGGTAGGGACAGAGCATCGAGTGACATTATACTGAGTGCACTATCCGAAAATTACCTCGAGCAATTAAACAGAGCCGGCCGGTCTAGCGGTTCTAGGCGCGCAGTCCGGAACCGCGCGACTGCTACGGTCGCAGGTTCGAATCCTGCCTCGGGCATGGATGTGTGTGATGTCCTTAGGTTAGTTAGGTTTAAGTAGTTCTAAGTTCTAGGGGACTGATGACTACAGTAGTTAAGTCCCATAGTGCTCAGAGCCATTTGAACCATTTGAATTAAACAGAGAACCGACCCGTGGAGATAACATCTTGGACCTACTGATAACAAACAGACCGGAACTTTTCGACTCTGTAAGCGCAGAACAGGGAATCAGTGATCATAAGGCTGTTGCAGCATCCCTGAATATGGAAGTAAATAGGAATATAAAAAAAGCGAGTAAGATTTATCTGGTTAGCAAGAGTAATAGAAGGCAGATTTCAGACTACCTAACAGATCAAAACGAAAATTTCTGTTCCGACACCGACAATGTTGAGTGTTTATGGAAAAAGTTCAAGGCAATCGTAAAATTCGTTTTAGACAGGTACGTGCCGAGTAAAACTGTGACGGACGGGAAAACCCACCGTGGTTCAACAACAAAGTTAGGAAACTACTGCGAAAGCAAAGAGACCTTCACTGCAAATTTAAACTCAGCCAAAACCTCTCAGATAAACAGAAGCTAAACGATGTCAAAGTTAGCGTAAGGAAGGCTATGCGTGAAGCGTTCAATGAATTCGAAAGTAAGATTCTATGTTCCGACTTGACAGAAAATCCTAGGAAGTTCTGGTCTTACGTTAAATCAGTAAGTGGCTCGAAACAGCACATCCAGACACTCCGGGATGGTGATGGCATTGAAACAGAGGATGACACGCGTAAAGCTGAAGTACTAAACACCTTTTTCCAAAGCTGTTTCACAGAGGAAGACCGCACTGCAGTTCCTTCTCTAAATCCTCGCGCAAACGAAAAAATGGCTGACATCGAAATAAGTGTCCAAGGAATAGAAAAGCAACTGGAATCAGTCAACAGAGGAAAGTCCACTGGACCTGACGGGATACCCATTCGATTCTACACAGAGTACGCGAAAGAGCATGCCTCCCTTCTAGCAGCCGTGTACCGCAAGTCTCTAGTGGAACGGAAGGTTCCAAATGATTAGAAAAGAGCACAGGTAGTCCCAGTCTTCAAGAAGGGTCGTCGAGCAGATGCGCAAAACTATAGACCTATATCTCTGACATCGATCTGTTGTAGAATTTTAGAAAATGTTTTTTGCTCGCGTATCATGTCGTTTCTGGAAACCCAGAATCTACTCTGTAGGAATCAACACGGATTCCGGAAACAGCGAGGGTGTGAGACCCAACTCGCTTTATTTGTTCATGAGACCCAGAAAATATTAGATACAGGCTCCCAGGTAGATGCTATTTTCCTTGACTTCCGGAAGGCGTCCGATACAGTTCCGCACTGTCGCCTGATAAACAAAGTAAGAGCCTACGGAATATCAGACCAGCTGTGTGGCTGGATTGAAGAGTTTTTAGCAAACAGAACACAGCATGTTGTTCTCAATGGAGAGACGTCTACAGACGTTAAGGTAATCTCTGGTGTGCCACAGGGGAGTGTTATGGGACCATTGATTTTCGCAATATATATAAATGACCTAGTAGATAGTGTCGGAAGTTCCATGCGGCTTTTCGCGGATGATGCTGTAGTATACAGAGAAGTTGCAGCATTAGAAAATTGCAGCGAAATGCAGGAAGATATGCAGCGGACAGGCACTTGGTTCAGGGAGTGGCAACTGACCCTCAACATAGACAACTGTAATGTATTGCGAATACATAGAAAGAAGGATCCTTTATTGTATGATTATATGATAGCAGAACAAACACTGGGAGCAGTTACTTCTGCAAAATACCTGGGAGTATGCGTGCGGAACGATTTGAAGTGGAATGATCATATAAAATTAATTGTTGGTAAGGCGGGTACCAGGTTGAGATTCATTGGGAGAGTCCTTAGAAAATGTAGTCCATCAACAAAGGACGTGGCTTACAAAACACTTGTTCGACCTACACTTGAGTATTGCTCATCAGTGTGGAATCCGTACCAGGTCGGGTTGACGGAGGAGATAGAGAAGATCCAAAGAAGAGCGGCGCGTTTCGTCACAGGTTTATTTGGTAAGCGTGATAGCGTTATGGAGATGTTTAGCAAACTCAAGTGGCAGACTCCGCAAGAAAGGCGCTCTGCATCGCGGTGTCGCTTGCTGTCCAGGTTTCGAGAGGTTGCGTTTCTGGATGAGGTATCGAATGTATTGCTTCCCCCTTCTTATAGCTCCCGGTGAGATCATGAATGTAAAATTAGAGAGATTCGAGCGCGTACGGAGGCTTTCCGGCAGTCGTTCTTCCCGCGAACCATACGCGACTGGAACAGGAAATGGAGATAATGTGGCACGTAAAGTGCCCTCCGCCACACATCGCTGGGTGGCTTGCGGAGTATAAATGTAGATGTAGACTGTATTCCTATTGGCTAATGTCAGGGACAAAGGGAGAGGTGAAGGAATTTTGATATCAAAAATAGAGGGAAATAGTCAATTTGCACTATCCTATCGAATCAATTGTTTAAAAATTTTCAGGAGTCAAATAAAAACGTACACAATCTAAAATGGCTGTGAAGACCCAATGGTACTGACTGGCTGCCATGTCATCCTTAGTGCTTAGGCGCTACCGGATGCGGATATGGAGGGGCATGTGGTCAGGACATTGCTCTCCTGCCCGTTGTCAGTATTCGTAACTGCTGCCGCTGCTTCTAAATCAAATTACTCAGTTGGCTTCAAAAGGGCTGAATCCACGTTGCTTGCCAACAGCACTCGCTGACCCATACAGTCGGTCAAGTCGACCGATGTTATCTCACCCAAAATACGGAGTGTGAGAAACTGATAAGCTCAGTCCAAGAAAGAGTGACTTTGTGGCATCCTCAGGATGAAAATATCATACTCGGGATATAGGTCGGAATCTATTAACTGAATCGCAGGTTTCCTGGAAACCACAAGTAGACAAAATCTTTATTGGAAATTTGAACCTCAGCAAAACATTTGTTAAAGTGAGAAGGGAGGCGTATCTTATCCTTACAGTTACTGTAGTGGATCTTTTTTGGGAATGTGATAGGTTGGCATTAACTGTCTATGTACTGCTTACGGGCGTTTTTATGCTAGTAGGTTGGTGATTCTATTAAATGAAATGGTTTGCAAATGTCGTGTACGGTGCGCATGGTATTACATCTGCATTAGCAAGTTTGGCAGCAGTTGGGATCACAATGACACAACGAACTGTTACAAATCGATTACTTCAAGGACATCTCTGAGCCAGACACCTTTTAGTGTGCATTCCACTGACCTAAAATTCCCGCCATTTGCGACTTCAGTGGCGTCAAACGAGAGCTCATAGGGGGGTAAGGTGGAGGTCTTTTGTGTTTTCTGATGAAAACTGGTTCTGTCCTGCGGTGCCTGTGGTAGGCGTGTTGGTTAGAAGGAGACCAGTTGAGGTCTAGCAACCAACGACCCTGTGTGCTAGACATACTGGACCTCCACCTGGAGTTATGGTCTGAGGTGCGAGTTCATATGACAGCTGGAGCACTCTCGTGGTTATTCCACGCACCCTGACAGCAAATTTGTACATCAGTCTGGTGATTCGACATGTTGTGCTGCCATTCATGAACAGCATTCCAGAGGGTGTTTTCCGACAGGATAACACTCGCTAGAATGCCGCTGCTGTAACCCAACAGACTCTACAGAGTTTCCGCGGCCTGCTCGATCACCAGATCTGTATCTAATCGAGCACATATGAGATATCATCGGACGTCAACTTCAGAGTGATCCACAATCACCATTAACCATCGCTGTATTGATCGACTAAGCGCAACAGGTATGGAACTCCATCCCACAATATGACATCTGGCATCTATTCAACACAATGCATGCACGTTCGTTTTCTTGCATTCAACGTTCTGGTGGTTACGCCTGTTATTAATGTACCAGCATTACCCGTTTACAATGTCTTATCTCGCGTTTACATTAACCCGTGATCTTGTAGTGTTAATCACTTGAATATGTTGTCTAGACAAATTCCCGAAATTTCATTACTCTCCATTAATTATTTTTTGGTGTTGCGATTTTTTTTTCTGTCAATGTACTTCCACTTTTCAGTGCCATGGGTGTCCAAAGTATCTTATGCTAAATTTTATGCATGTCTTTCACATGTATGCAATATGACAGTCATTGAAGGTTAACTGACTTGTATCCACGCAACTTTAAATAAATACAGGGAAAGAGAGTGTTTGAAATCTTGTTTTTCAAGGTCATCAGGAATCATCTCTAGTATTTAACAGAACATTTCTCCCACCTACTCATATATTAGAAAGACTCGTCTGATTATTCCTGTAACTGAGGACAGAGTGTACAGCAACCGCCACGTTCTTTTCGAGATAGAAATAGCTCAATCACATCCATTCGGAGTGTTTCTAAAAACAAAAGCCGCAATGCATCACTTTCCTCCAGCACGTAAGCGTCGTGGTATCCATCCCATCCCATGAGGTTAAAATCTAACCTAATATATATTCTGAATAAATTCTAACCTAACCTAACCTCCTCGACCCCATTAAGAACCGACGAAAGAGACTAGACACCGTGACCACGCTGTCGGCCAATGTTATCGAGCGACGGTCTCTGATGACCATTGTCACTGCCATTGTGAAAGCAACCTAACACGGGCCTGCGCTGATTTTCACTCCAGATGAAAGTCTACGTTTAGGGCGTTTCAAAATTACACGGACAAACATCGAGGGATGCTGAAGGTGTCTTGAGGAACAAAATTAGGATACGAACTCGTGTCGAGAAACGATGCTTCAGGCGTCGGTGCCTACCAGCAGGCCTCCCCTCCGACAGTAGGCGTGGCATCCAGCCAGGGGCAGTCTGGACGTTAGATGGCGCTGAACGCAGCCACGCCTCTCACACCAACACTTTAGAGACAGCTAACGGCGGTACCGGCTGAGGGGAAATACAAATACATGCAACAGAAACATAGCGCTCGCTCGTCATTTGCCTCGTGCGAGTGCCGCATCATAGAGCGTTCCCGTAGACTGAGCAGCCCGAAGTGCATTTTGCGTACGGTGAGGCGAATGGCAGTGGGCTCACAGTGTTCCGCATCTATGGTCAACGATAGCCCAATAGGAATCTGCTGCAAAACTTTACATTTGCGACCTTCGGTCGGCGTCTTTGTGAAACGGGTGGTTTCCCAGGCTGTTTACACGACAAAGGTCGCGCGCGAAGCGTATGCACGCCGTGATTTGAGGAGGACGTACTAGAGAAATACAGCGCATATCCATTCGCGAGCACCCGTTCTGTGGCACACGCTATGCAGAGCTCCCACTCAGTGTTTTGGCGGGGTGCTGCATGAGAAGGGAAGGCATCCATTAGACCTTTAAAGACACGGGCCCTGTTGTCCCACGATTTTGCTCTGCGTGTATAGTTCGGGCAGTGGTTCGTGCTGCGTTGCGCCAGCTATTACTCTGTGTATGTGTTATTCACGAACGAGGCGTCCTTCACCCCTGGGAATGTGTTGAACGCCCACAGTTGCCGAGCGTGGGCAGGGGCAAACCCCCGCGCCACCGACGAACGAGGTCACGAGGAAAAGATAACCATCAATGTATGGGTTGGCACGGTCCAGGATTAAGTGACTGGCCACTTCGTGCTTCCCCCTCAACTCATCTGCCAAGTGCTGCCGGTATTACTGGAGGAGGTGCCACTTTCAGTCGGTCGGTTCCAGCACCGTGGGGCACCCACACGCTTCGGTCGAACTGCCAGAACCCAGATCGCACGGGTGTCTGTTCGACATAGCCCTGTAACGTGACCTCCTCGGTCGCTTGACCTCAACCCGCTGGACGTCTTCCCGTGTGGCCATCTGAAGAATGTGGCGTACGAAACCCCGGTAGAGTCAGCAGAAGATCTAGCGGCGAGCCCACGTGCAGAGTGTGAGATTGTTCGCACCGTGCCTAGTAGCTGTGAGCGAGTACGGCAGTCAATGGACGCAGATGTTAGGCATTCTGCGACGCTTTAGGCTGACATTGTGAGGGCATGCACTAATTGTATTTAATTCGTAAGTGGTGAAAGCATTGTTGCGGGGAATACCAGCGCTCCGATAAACTAAATTAAACAGGTGAAGAAAAAAGTCTCTATCGAAATGGAACGATTAGTTCTTGACCATTGCTTCACTTGTTGTTTACTCTGTACAAAGTGTTTAACTTCATGTACCAACAGAATAAATGCTAATGTACATTCCTTGGACCTTGTTGTCTGATGCTTGCCACAGTGTCTACATATATGGTTTCTGTCCGTTTTCTTGCATTCATGGTTTCTGTCCTTTAAATTTAGTAAAGGAGCCAACGTCTCGGAATGTCTGCCGTTATTCGTGTAACGCGGCCGATTGCTGCGGAGTAGACGACGATGCCTGCTGCGTAGGCCGGCGTTTGACCCCATAATTTCGACGTTATAGGACTCTGTCTGTTACATCCTCTACACTATACTGCAAACATCGGAGACTGTATACAGGTTACCTTCGGATTGAAGCCCATGTCCTACACCGTCAGCCACCACGGCAAAAGAGCATCGCATTCATAAGAGACAAGGTCTGTCTGTGCAGCAGCTATCTGCGTATGTTTCACTGGTGATCTTGGGAATCAGTCGCGATCACCGAATATCAAAAGACATAGGTCTCGACCTGGCCACTGTCTGTTCGCGTACTGCGTCACGCCTGGGGAGGCCTAACGGATGGCACCAGCGTCCATAGCTTTGACGCTCTGTGGCATCGTTGGATAACGTTCGCGGACACGAGTTCCTATTCTCATTTTGTTTCTTAAGCCACATTCTACATCCCCTCGAAGTTTGTTGGTGTAATTTTGAAACACCCTAATACGAAATGAATAAATGCACTGAAGGGTTCAATGGGGATCAAATCAGTGAAGATGCACTGACATGAAATAATGTTAGAGCAAACCATATAGATATACTGAAACAGCAATGTGATGACAAATTTGTGCCAGACTCGAACTCGAACCCTGACTCCCACATACACTGTCAGAGAACTGCTGGTGGTAACGTTCAGAAAGTAAGCAAAGGGCATACATCACCGTCAGCTGGGAGACCACGAGTGGCAGGTTCAGCTCCTAATCGGAAAGGTTTCTCTTACCCTGCGCACATTGGCTCTTTTCCTCACGGTGCGTGATTAGTTTTAAGTGCATTTGTTGAGGTTAGATGACTGCAGTGATTGTATATACTGTGGCCCGTGGTTTTGTCGTACAGTGTTGCAGGAAGGGCGAATGTGAAGCCCAGTGCTAGCACATAACCTACTCATCTAGAATAGCATCAGAGGGACCGCCAGGCTTCACGTCCCCATCTGAAGGATAGAGCACCATCAACGGTGTCATATGCCCTCACTGGCACTGAAGACGGGCCTGGAATTTCATTCAGGAAATTGGCGCCTCGTCTCGTGATAAGGAACTTGACACCACCGCAGCTCCTCCCCTTGCCAGTGAAATGCTTGTGGCGAAATTTTCTTCCACGATCAAGATTCGAACTGGCCACCTGAGAGTGGAGAGCCATAGTACCGGAGTGAGTTAGCGACCTCAGCTACGGAGGATATCATACGTGCATAAGATTTTAGACTGCGTGTCGCGTACTTCAGCTCTGAATGTTTGGCATGGGTGCACCAAAGAAGCAGACGTTGTTTCAGTGTACTTGAATGTAGACATTCTTTTGTAAAAATCTCTTACGACGTAATGTTGCGCAATATTGCCATATATGATGAAACGTTTGTCACCTTGAGTTATATGCAGAATCAGATGCTTGAATAAATCATAAAGATCTCTTAAACTGATGTCTGGCGTTTTTATTTCTGGCAAATGACGCTGTTATTATAGGAATTGCCATGTGGTGACTGCAAGCTTGGAAGTGACAACTACATGGTTTCGACATCTTCAAGTTCTTGTAGAACAAAGATAAATAATCTTGAACAATGTCAGAATAAGCATAGCTGAACTCACGTCAGTCGTGACAGCAGGTGCTCATCCAGTCAGGAATCTGAGTTTCCATTTTATTTGGTAATGCCAGAAACAATGAAAATATATGACACGCCTGGAGGTATACTCAGATACCATAATGGTTCAACCGGATGCTTGCTGTAGGCAAGAAATCCAATCTGGCACTGCATATGCATTGCAATATTTAAATGGCTTGCACTGACATCACTTCATCTTCATTGATTTTATCCCCATCCACCCATTCTTTTCATTTCAGTGCATTTAATTTATTTCGCTGACAAGGATGTATGGCGATTGGTTGTTACAGTGTGCCATAGAGATCAGCGTCTTCAGTTACTTAATTTCTTAGTCCTACAGGAGCAATTATGCATTCACTACTTGCCTGACATGTTGAGCTAGCAATAACATTATTAACAGATGTTTGGGAGACGTGATATGTCAGGCGGAACACTGGTCTTCGTGGACTCAGAAATCCTGTCCTATCAGAACACAGTCATATCTATCGCTGGCTCACTGTAACATTCAAAGAAAGAAATCCCAAGGAGCACTCTCGCTTGGATGCCGGAAACTTTTGGCATCGTTGTTTAGGATAGAAAAAATGCCGAGGGTCCCACTAATCCAACGCGATTTTAGTTCAACCACGATATTAAAATAACATTACTCTCAACACATAATATTTCGTTACAACAGTAGTTTCCTGATTACACGAAAGTAGAATTTGTCCACCTTGCAGAATAGTGTTTGTTGTGGAGCAGGAAACGAACGTAGCCGGCCGGTGTGGCCGTGCGGTTAAAGGCGCTTCAGTCTGGAACCGCGTGACCGCTACGGTCGCAGGTTCGAATCCTGCCTCGGGCATGGATGTGTGTGATGTCCTTAGGTTAGTTAGGTTTAATTAGTTCTAAGTTCTAGGCGACTGATGACCTCAGAAGTTAAGTCGCATAGTGCTCAGAGCCATTTGAACCATTTTGAAACGAACGTAGCCTTTGAGGCGCTCCTGGCGGAGAGACAACACGCATCACAGTTTGATGTTGCATGTTGTCTGGCGCGTAGGCGAAGTACAGAGCAGCGGCGTTCCGATATTAATGATAACAGTAGCAATACTTTTTTGAGGCCTATGTTATCGATATTGGTATCAAGTGTTCGATAACATAGTAGTACCGTAAGAAATATGTGAGTATCGCTATCGGGAGTACGGAATTGTGTGGGTTGACATAATAACCTTGCATTATCAATTAAATGAGAAATAAAATATGTGCAGTACCTATATAGCAAAAAGGAAATCCAACTGCAGCAGCAAAAACTACATATCATGCTCATTCTGTAATGAATATATCAGTTTTTAACAACATAAACAAGTGATATTTAGAATGCATTGGAAAAGTGGTTCATGTTATCAAGTATATGACAACAAAATGTAGGTAAAGGAAAAGTTATATATTTTTAGACAGCGTATCAGAAAAACAATGATTGATATAGACGTGACTTTTCACTAGGTTAATAGTTTTGCTTGTAATAAAGTCACGTTTGTGTAGGATTAAATTTAAGTCAAGGAGTGCTGTTAGAAAAGTACTGCACAAATATTCATCTAGATCTTGATAAGATTTCAATGTACTGGAGAGTTTGCCAACTGACTACAAATGTTCAGAAAGATAATACTGTACACCTCATAAAACGAAAAAATGTAGTATCCCATGACTGGAGTATCAACAAGTCACTACTGGAACTTGTCAAATCATGCACGTATCTGAGTGAATCAGGTTATAGAGATACGAAAACGAAAGATCACATAGGCTCAGTCGTAGTTAAAGCAGGTAACAAACTTCAGTTCATTGGTAGAATACCAGGGAATTTGCAGTCCATTTACAAAGGATACTAATTACAAACTCCTCGTGAGTCACATCCTAGAATACTACTCAGATGTGTGGAACCTGTACTAAATCTATTGAGTAAATCATGTTACTTTCCTACTTCCTGTACAAAGATTTTCATGGACCACTGACATGGAGGTACTGACAATATCATACCACAGTTATCTGGATTGAATAATAGCTGTGTTTTTCTTTTTCGGAAGATGGAGTAGCGTAATGCACATACTAAAACTCGAAAAAAATGTTAATATGTGTTCTGCATATTAAAGGGAACTTTGTCGCCCATTATTTAAAAACTTCCTTCCTACACGTCTATGAAATCATAAAATTTTGACATAGAAAATCGGAAAAAAATATATTGTTCATACACACACTTCCTGACAAAAGAAGTGAGGCACCTCGAAGGAGAGGAGGAAAGGAAACGTGTTGTGGGTTGGCAGGAGAGCCAACACCGGGTTATTAGAGGAAGCCGAAAGGCACGCGTTTTAGCTCACGCAGGCTGGCGTGAGGTCTGGAACAGGTCAAGGAAATTAGAATTTAGAAAAACGGATGTAGCTGGTGGAATACTTAACTTTAATCCATAACTGGTGAACGTCGCTCTTGACTGTACATTATTCACAATATCAATAGTAACTGAACATGGCGCCTTGCTAGGTCGTAGCAAATGACGTAGCTGAAGGCTATGCCAACTGTCGTCTCGGCAAATGAGAGCGTATTTTATCAGTAAACCATCGCTAGCAAAGTCGGCTGTACAACTGGGGCGAGTGCTAGGAAGTATCTCTAGACCTGCCGTGTGGCGGCGCTCGGTCTGCAATCACTGATAGTGGCGACACGCGGGTCCGACGTATACTAACGGACCGCGGCCGATTTAAAGGCTACCACCTAGCAAGTGTGGTGTCTGCCGGTGACACCACAAAACGAAACTTCACAAGTTGAGAGGATGTGTGATGTTATTTCACTTTTTATAAAATCGCGTCACATTTACAAAGAAATTTGCAGGTTGAGTCCACTTATCAGTATGGCTTTGTAGCCCCCCAGGACTGGATGTGTGCACTGGTTCGGTTGGGAAGGGTGTCATAAAGTCATTGTATCTTCTCCTGAGGTAAGCTAACGCACAACTATCGTAACTGATCCTCGACAGAAGAATCCACCCACTGTTTCTGATGCACTAACCCCTGACCTACTTTCTCTTATTACCTACCTTCCTTTGTGACGTCGCTTGAATCCAGAATGCAAGATGGTGGACAGGGCGAGAAATTTAAAAATGATGAAAAATTCAAAGCTGGGGTATAATTCAAATACAATATTGCTTTTTCTCTAAGTTTAAAATGGCGAGAAATTCAGG
Organism: Schistocerca serialis cubense; assembly: GCF_023864345.2. Lineage (NCBI taxonomy): Eukaryota > Metazoa > Arthropoda > Insecta > Orthoptera > Acrididae > Schistocerca > Schistocerca serialis. Next base: position 9,621,957 of record NC_064640.1, read on the forward strand.
ATACCATGTTAATTGTCAGTTGGGGGGTTAGCTCAAGACATTTTAATGTGTGAGTTAACTGAATTGGATGGTCATAATTGGTAACGTAAACGTTATGTAGCTGGAAGGTCTGGGAAGTTCACCCTATAACTATTACCTGGATTTTGGAGGGGTTGATCTTGAGAAGCTATTAATTGCACCAGGAGGTAATCTGATTTAAGTGGATTTGGAGGGATCGTTGAGATTTTTGGAATGTAGGATAGAGGGCGAGGAAAGCGGTCTCATCAGCATACTGAAGGAAGTGGACTGGCAGAGACAATTTGGATTGGTTGGTTGGTTGTTTGGGGAAAGAGACCAGACAGCGTGGTCATCGGTCTCATCGAATTAGGGAAGGATGGGGAAGGAAGTCGGCCGTGCCCTTTCAGAGGAACCATCCCGGCATTTGCCTGGAGTGATTTAGGGAAATCACGGAAAACCTAAATCAGGATGGCCGGACGCGGGATTGAACCGTCGTCCTCCCGAATGCGAGTCCAGTGTCTAACCACTGCGCCACCTCGCTCGGTCGTCAATTTGGACCTATTGGTAGTATAGAGGAGATGAAGGAAAGGAGAGAGGATGAGAGGATAGAGCTTTGGGGCACACCTGCAGTGTGGTGGAAGGTATGGGAATTGGTGCTGTTTACAATGACAAACGATGGGCGGTTAGATAGGAACAATTCAGGAAGGTGGACGTAGTTAATTGGAAGTGCATAAGTTTAAAGCCTGAACAGGAGACTGGAAAGCCAGGCATGATCAGAGGCTTTCCCTAAGTCAGCGGAGACAGAAGTAGCTGACTTACAGTGGTTGAGCTGGTGAGGTAGAAGTTGAATGACGTACAAGACCTGGTCACCAGAGGAGAAGCTGAGATGGAACCCACACTGTTTGATAGGAAGGAGTTGATGTTGGTTCAAATGTTAATAAATGCATTGCAAAAGAATAGATTAGAAGATCTTGCTAAACACTGAGATGGGACTGATGAAGCAGGGAGAGGAGGAATCGGTGGGTGTTTCTGCAGCATGAGAAGAAGTAGGATTTTATAGGGTTTCCATTCTTCATATGAGTACCCTGTAGACGGGAGAGTGTTCTAGAAGGCTATAAATGTGACTAGAAATGGGAGGGGGCAGTCTTTGAGGTGTTGACAGGTAATGTGGTCATTGCCAAGAGAAGAACTGCATTTCTCATGAAGAACTTGTTTTATGTTGTGCGCTATGACTGGTGAATTTAATTCAGTGTGTGGTATATTGTACAAGTACTGGAAGCTGAGAGCCAGAAGTGGGACAGTGGTATTTGTGCATTCATGGATTGTATGGAACAGGGAGTAGTCAAATGGAAGTCGTCAGGAATTGAGTTAATGTCAGCGAGATAGGATGTAAAATGGTCATCTTTGCTCAGGTTGTCAGGTAACGGACAGTTGTTGTGAAGTAATGGGTAGTGAGAGATAGAATTACACTAAGTGAGTTGATGAAATGCTTTCCAGTACTTGGAGAGTTAACAGGGAGTGTAGCATTGAATCGTGTGCATATCTGGCGCCATTCCCGGATTGTCTTAGCGTTCAGTAAATTTTTCATCTATTTCTGTGTTTTCCAGTGGCGTGTGTTTCCCAGTCAAGAGTCCATAGGAAGGAGCAGTATGTAGAACGGAATTCTAGAAAATATTTATGGCCTGTGGTGGTGGTGGGGGTGAAGAGTGGGGCAATGACGCTATATTATCTTGGTAAAAATATGGGCTGGGGCGATGATGATAGAAAGGGTTTATCAAAATAAACATCCGATTTGGCACGTCTATATTTCTGAAACTAATAAACATACACAAAGAATTTTGTTTTTTGATGAACGGGAAACTCAAAAAGTTTTTTTTAATACCTTTTCATAGGTGTTCAATATGACCACCACTGAGATACAAGGTATATGTCAATGCGGTATTCAAATTGTTCCCACACTGCAGCGAGCGTGCCTTGAGTTACAGGTTCCACAGCTGATGTCTCGAGTTACAGGTTCCACAGCTGCTCTTATTCGATGTCTCAGCTCGTTCATTCTTGTTGGTAACCGAGGCACATTAACAGAATCTTTTATTAACCCCCACAAGAAATAATCGCATTATGTACGGCTTGCCGTTAAAGGTTTGACTTTTCTTTGCGTATTTTTTCAGAAAACACGAAAAGATCGTAACTTCGCGAAGTCGCGCTTAGGCTTAAATTTTGTAAACGTGTTTGTTTCTTGTTTCACGCTAATTTAACTAGTTTCTCGGTAACAAATAAGTAAACTACCGTAAATAGCGTATAACTTCATTGTTTTAATACAGATTTCAGAAAAACAGCGTAACTTTATATCAGAAACTTGCCTATATACATTTGTTTATAGGCCTAATTCTCGTAACGTTTTTGGAGAATCAAAGTTAAAGTATCTCGTTTAATTGTCCTTTTTTTTCATTCCATCGAGTGAAATATATAATAAATAGCGTATACCTTCGTTGTTTTAATACAGATCTCAGAAAAACAGCGGAATTTTAAAACAGAAACTTGCTTATATACATTTGTGAATAGGCTCAATTCTTGTAACGTCTTTTTTGATTTTCGGTAATTTAATTGATTTATTCTAGCTAAAGTATTATTTTTGCCATGAGTGAGAAGTGCCTGACTTGCCGTAGAATTGTTAGTTCCGGGGTTTGGTGTGATGGATGCAGTAGTTTTTTTCACTGGGGGGACTGCAGTGGCGTGGGTGTTGGGAAAGTGGATCAGGCTCATCAGTGGTTATGTAGAATTTGCAGCAGAGATAGGAAGATAGTGGAACAGGAGGGGAAAATTGCTGCCCTTCAGGCTGAGCTAGATCAGGCTAGGGAAGATCTGAACAGGTTAAGGAGGGAGAAGGGCAAAGAGAGGTGGGAAGTGGCAACAGGTAGCAGAAGGAATAGGCCTAGAACTAAGTCTGACAGTTTTGTGGTGAATGTCAAAAATAAGTTTGACCTGTTGCTTCAGTTAGAAACTGGTGAGCCTCAAGCAGAGGTAGGTGTAGACAGGACACAACAAACTTTCAATAGGAAATTGAAAAAGAATGTAGGAAAGTCATCGAAAAGGAAGAAAGTTTTGTTGTTAGGCAGTTCTCATGCCAGAGGTGTAGGCCAACTTCTGTAGGAGGAATTAGGACCAGAATACCAGGTCACAAATTTTTTCAAACCAAGTGCTAGTCTGGATCAGGTGACAGAGGATTTAGGTTCACTCTGTAAAGGATTTACCAGGGAAGACACCGTGGTTATTGTGGGAGGGCCAGGGAACAGCATTGACAGAGATCCTGGGTACAGTATAGAGTGTGACCTGGTAAAGATTGCGTCAGCATCGAGACACACCAATGTTGAATTTGTATCTGTCCTGAGACGCCATGACCGGCCTCATTTGAACTCTTCTGTTGGGAGAGTTAATTTGGAGTTGGAACGGCTGCTTGGATCGGGTGCGGGGGCTCATATTGGTGTGGTTCCTGTTGATTATCTCAGTAGGTGGGACTATACCAGGCACGACCTACATCTCAACAGGAAAGGGAAGGGGAAACTGGCTGGGGTAATAGCAGGAAATTTAAGGGGGGGGAGGCACTGCCATGAATGGTAAAATACCAGTGGTTACAGGTGTTGGAGCAGCACCTTTTTTGGGATAGGTAAGACAGAAAGATGTCAAGTTCTACGAGAGGTCAGGACTGAAACAAATCTTCAGTTTAGGAAAGAAATTAAACAGCACAATTCTAGCACATTGGATCACCAATCACAGCTATCAATTATAAATTTTCACCAATCACCAGAAATTTTATCTCCACCAAGTTGTATCTCAGTCCTAGGTAATTCCATTGATGAATTAAAGTCACCCAACCCAGTTGACATAATCTGCCTCTCTGAACACCATGTGACCACTGGTATAGGAACTAGGCCTAAGCACAATGAGAAACTCAGACAGGAGAGTACTGCAAATGTTAGAATAAGGAAAGGTTCTCATAAAAGTATAATTAAAAATAATGTAAGTATATTTCATCAAAATATAGGGGGTTTAAAGAATAAAGTAGATGAGCTTCTGGTTTGTTTAGAAGATTTAGAAGCTGAGAATGAAATAGATATACTATGCCTGTCTGAGCATCACATTGTTACTGATATGGATAAGGTAAATGTAAGTGGTTATAAGCTCTCTGCACATGTAATGAGAGAAAATATGGAGAAAGGAGGAGTTGCCATATATGTCAAAAGTTATCATTGTGCAAAAAGTATAGAAACAAAAAAGTTTTGTGTAGAGAAACATATAGAAGCATGTGCTTGTGAGCTTAAATTAAATAAAGGCACATTTATAATTGTAACTGTATATAGGTCCGCATCAGGAAATTTTCATCTATTTCTGAAAAATTTGGACTCCTTGTTGTGCTATCTGTCAGACAGGAGGAAGCAAATTATTATTTGTGGGGACTTCAATGTAGATTCTCTGAAAGAGGGTAATCGGAAAAATGACCTTGAAGTATTACTCGGTTCTTTCAATTTGACACCCATTATTGATTTTCCTACTCGGGTGGTAAAGGATAGCAGCTCACTGATAGATAACTTCTTTATAGACCAAGATAAGTTTAACCAGATAAATGCTCAGCCTGTTGAGAATGGTCTTTCTGATCATGGTGCACAGCTAGTTACAATATATGACATAGCTCCATTCAGCAATACTAAACAGTCCTCCAAAGTAGTACGTTCAGTCAACGATTTAACAATTGCAAATTTCAGGGAAAGCCTACAGCAGTTAGACTGGGATGAGGTGTACCGTGAACCTGATGCCAATTTAAAATATAATTTATTTCATGACATTTTTGTACATGCATTTGAAAACTGCTTCCCCAAGAAAATAGTTAAATATACTCGTAAGAAACCTTGTAACAAACCATGGCTTACTAAGGGTATAAAAATATCTTGTAACCGGAAAAGGGAAATGTATCTGACAGCAAGAAAGAGTAGTGACCCAGAAACTATCAAAAATTATAAAAACTGCTGTGTTATATTAAGAAAAGTTATTAAAAAATCCAGGAGTATGTGTATCATGTCTGAAATCAGCAACTCTGATAATAAAATTAAAACAATTTGGAATATTATTAAAAGGGAAACAGGTCAACCAAGAGCAGAGGAAGACAGTATTACCATCAAATTGAATGAAAACTTTACAAACAAAAAGTCAGAAGTTGAAAATATTTTTAATAATCATTTTCTAAATGTTGTGGATATACACTCCTGGAAATTGAAATAAGAACACCGTGAATTCATTGTCCCAGGAAGGGGAAACTTTATTGACACATTCCTGGGGTCAGATACATCACATGATCACACTGACAGAACCACAGGCACATAGACACAGGCAACAGAGCATGCACAATGTCGGCACTAGTACAGTGTATATCCACCTTTCGCAGCAATGCAGGCTGCTATTCTCCCATGGAGACGATCGTAGAGATGCTGGATGTAGTCCTGTGGAACGGTTTGCCATGCCATTTCCACCTGGCGCCTCAGTTGGACCAGCGTTCGTGCTGGACGTGCAGACCGCGTGAGACGACGCTTCATCCAGTCCCAAACATGCTCAATGGGGGACAGATCCGGAGATCTTGCTGGCCAGGGTAGTTGACTTACACCTTCTAGAGCACGTTGGGTGGCACCGGATACATGCGGACGTGCATTGTCCTGTTGGAACAGCAAGTTCCCTTGCCGGTCTAGGAATGGTAGAACGATGGGTTCGATGACGGTTTGGATGTACCGTGCACTATTCAGTGTCCCCTCGACGATCACCAGTGGTGTACGGCCAGTGTAGGAGATCGCTCCCCACAGCATGATGGCGGGTGTTGGCCCTGTGTGCCTCGGTCGTATGCAGTCCTGATTGTGGCGCTCACCTGCACGGCGCCAAACACGCATACGACCATCATTGGCACCAAGGCAGAAGCGACTCTCATCGCTGAAGACGACACGTCTCCATTCGTCCCTCCATTCACGCCTGTCGCGACACCACTGGAGGCAGGCTGCACGATGTTGGGGCGTGAGCGGAAGACGGCCTAACGGTGTGCGGGACCGTAGCCCAGCTTCATGGAGACGGTTGCGAATGGTCCTCGCCGATTCCCCAGCAGCAACAGTGTCCCTAATTTGCTGGGAAGTGGCGGTGCGGTCCCCTACGGCACTGCGTAGGATCCTACGGTCTTGGCGTGCATCCGTGCGTCGCTGCGGTCCGGTCCCAGGTCGATGGGCACGTGCACCTTCCGCCGACCACTGGCGACAACATCGATGTACTGTGGAGACCTCACGCCCCACGTGTTGAGCAATTCGGCGGTACGTCCACCCGGCCTCCCGCATGCCCACTATACGCTCTCGCTCAAAGTTCGTCAACTGCACATACGGTTCACGTCCACACTGTCGCGGCATGCTACCAGTGTTAAAGACTGCGATGGAGCTCCGTATGCCACGGCAAACTGGCTGACACTGACGGCGGCGGTGCACAAATGCTGCGCAGCTAGCGCCATTCGACGGCCAACACCGCGGTTCCTGGTGTGTCCGCTGTGCCGTGCGTGTGATCATTGCTTGTACAGCCCTCTCGCAGTGTCCGGAGCAAGTATGGTGGGTCTGACACACCGGTGTCAATGTGTTCTTTTTTCCATTTCCAGGAGTGTAGTAGGATCCAGGTGTTCATTAGAAGATGCTAGGCTGTTAATGGAAGAGGCCATACCTATGCCTCGCTCGTGGGGTGGAATATGAGCTAACTATTTGTAGTATCGTTCCCAGAACCGATCGCGGTCCTCTGGTTTGGAGCCGAGTAAAAGGCTTAAACCAGAGGCTCAGACGATTCTGCAGAGATCTGGGGTGCAAATTTCTCGACCTCCGGTATCGGGTGCAGAAATGTAGGGTCCCCCTGAATAGGTCAGGCGTGCACTACACGCAGGAAGCGACTACAAGGGTAGCGGAGTACGTGTGGAGCGCACATGTGGGTTTTTTAGGTTAGAGAATTCCCTCCCTAGGCCCGACAAGACGACTCCTGAGGCGCGACAAGGTAGGAGTAGGCAATATGCAACAGGGAATAACAGTATTAATGTGCTAATAGTAAACTGCAGGAGCGTCTATAGAAAGGTCCCAGAACTGCTCTCACTAATAAAGGATCACAATGCCCACATAGTACTAGGGACAGAAAGTTGGCTGAAACCAGATGTAAACAGTAATGAAATTCTAAACTCAGATTGGCGTGTATACCGCAGAGACAGGCTGGACAGTGAAGGGGGAGGCGTGTTTATAGCGATAAGAAATGCAATAGTATCGAAGGAAATTGACGGAGATTCGAAATTTGAAATAATTTGGGTGAAGGTCACGGTTAAAGCAGGCTCAAACATGGTAATTGGATGTCTCTATAGGCCCCCTGGCTCAGCAGCTGTTGTGGCTGAGCACCTGAAGGATAATTTGGAAAATATTTCGAGTAGATTTCCCCACCATGTTATAGTTCTGGGTGGAGATTATAATTTGCCTGATATAGACTGGGAGACTCAAACGTTCATAACAGGTGGCAGGGACAAAGAATCCAGTGAAATTTTTTAAAGTGCTTTATCTGAAAACTACTTTGAAAAGTTAAACAGAGAACCGACTGGTGGCGATAACATATTAGACCTTCTGGTGATAAACAGGCCCGAACTATTTGAAACAGTTAACGCAGAACAGGGAATCAGCGATCATAAAGCGGTTACTGCATCGATGATTTCAGCCGTAAATAGAAATATTAAAAAGGGTAGGAAGATTTTTCTGTTTAGCAAAAGTGACAAAAAGCAGATTTCAGAGTACCTGACGGCTCAACACAAAAGTTTTGTCTCAAGTACAGATAGTGTTGAGGATCAGTGGACAAAGTTCAAAACCATCGTACAATTAGATGAGTATGTGCCAAGCAAGATCGTAAGAGCTGGAAAAAAGTCACCGTGGTACAAAAACCGAGTTAGAAAACTGCTGAGGAAGCAAAGAGAACTTCACAGCAAACATAAACATAGCCAACGCCTTACAGACAAACAAAAATTACAAGAAGCGAAATGGAATGTGAGGAGGGCTATGCGAGAGGCGTTCAATGAATTCGAAAGTAAAGTTCTATGTACTGACTTGGCACAAAATCCTAAGAAATTTTGGTCTTACGTCAAAGCGGTAGGTCGATCAAAACAAAATGTCCAGACACTCTGTGATCAAAATGGTACTGAAACAGAGGATGACAGACTAAAGGCCGAAATACTAAATGTCTTTTTCCAAAGCTGTTTCACACAGGAAGACTGCACTGTAGTTCCTTCTTTAGATTGTCGCACAGATGACAAAATGGTAGATATCGAAATACACAACAGAGGGATAGAGAAACAATTAAAATCGCTCAAAAGAGGAAAGGCCGCTGGACCTGATGGGATACCAGTTCGATTTTACACAGAGTACGCGAAGGAACCTGCCCCCCTTCTTGCAGCGGTGTACTGTAGGTCTCTAGAAGAGCGTAGCGTTCCAAACGATTGGAAAAGGGCACAGGTCATCCCAGTTTTCAAGAAGGGACGTCGAACAGATGTGCAGAACTATAGACCTATATTTCTAACGTCGATCAGTTGTATAATTTTGGAACACGTATTATGGTCGAGTATAATGACTTTTCTGGAGACTAGAAATCTACTCTGTAGGAATCAGCATGGGTTTAGAAAAAGACGATCGTGTGAAACCCAGCTCGCGCTATTCGTCCACGAGACTCAGACGGCCATAGACACGGATTGCCAGGTAGATGCCTTGTTTCTTGACTTCCGCATGGCGCTCGATACAGTTCCCCACAGTCGTTTAATGAACAAAGTAAGAGCATATGGACTATCAGACCAATTGTGTGATTGGATTGAAGAGTTCCTAGATAACAGAACGCAGCATGTCATTCTCAATGGAGAGAAGTCTTCCGAAGTAAGAGTGATTTCAGGTGTGCCGCAGGGGATTGTCGTAGGACAGTTGCTATTCACAATATACATAAATGACCTTGTGGATGACATCGGAAGTTCACTGAAGCTTTTTGCGGATGATGCTGTGGTATATCGAGAGGTTGTAACAATGGAAAATTGTACTGAACTGCAGGAGGATCTGCAGCGAATTGACGCATGGTGCAGGGAATGGCAATTGACTCTCAATGTAGACATGTGTAATGTGCTGCTAGAAAGAAAGATCCCATATCATTTAGCTATAATATAGCAGGTCAGCAACTGGAAGCAGTTAATTCCATAAATTATCTGGGAGCACCCATTAGGAGTGATTTAAAATGGAATGATCATATAAAGTTGATCGTCGGTAAAGCAGATCCCAGACTGAGATTCATTGGAAGAATCCTAAGCAAATGCAATCCGAAAACAAAGGAAGTAGGTTACAGTGCGCTTGTTCGCCCACTGCTTGAATACTGCTCAGCAGTGCGGGATCCGTTCCAGATAGGGTTCATAGAGGAGATAGAGAAGATCCAACGGAGAGCAGCGCGCTTCGTTACAGGATCATTTAGTAATCGCGAAAGCGTTACGGAGATAAACTCCAGTGGAAGACTCTGCAGGAGAGACGCTCAGTAGCTCGGTACGGGCTTTTGTTGAAGTTTCGAGAACATACCTTCACCGAGGAGTCAAGCAGTATATTGCTCCCTCCTACGTATATCTCGCGAAGAGACCATGAGGATAAAATCAGAGAGATTAGAGCCCACACAGAGGCATATCGACAATCCTTCTATCCACGAACAATACGAGACTGGAATAGAAGGGAGAGCCGATAGAGGTACTCAAGGTACCCTCCGCCACACACCGTCAGGTGGCTTGCGGAGTATGGATGTAGATGTAGATTTAGATGCCCCTCCCCCCCCCCCCCCCCGACACCATCACAGTTAATACTAGGGTGAGGGTTTTACATGTGCATATAAACTCAACAGTTTGTCCACCTATCTAGTTAATTCATTTTACTCACAATGTTGTTGTTTCACTAATACATGTCATTTGGCCATCAATGGGTCTAACTGCGTTAATGTCAGAATAGCATCAGACATTGAGTTCAAGTTACAGTAGAAGAATGCAGTGGGAACAACTGCACAGCAAGCTGCCATGTTAGTTGAAAAATGACTACAGCCCATTCCATCTCAATACTGAACCTTTCAGCTACAAAGTGTGTTAGTTTCATCATGTGTATTATTATATTCACTCGAGAATAGGTGTGACTAAACAATATACAGTCATACATTTTATGTATGAGACATTGTGAATATACACCTGGGCTGATGAAGCAAAGTTTGTACTGTTCTCTGACACTCTGGACCTGATGTTGAAGGTAGCTCCTACGAACCTAGTAGCTACAAAACTGCCGAACATTAGGAAACACTGCTAAATCCTCGCTTGCTTCAAAACTAAGTTAGGGTGGTGGGTTCGCCAGTACAATTAAGGTGGTCACACATTTCCTAAATTAAAATCTTTAATCCAGCAATATTCATTTATTTACAAACACACAAGAGAAACAGAGTCGCCACAAGCAACAAATATGCTTCAAAGAAATGCTTCGCATTCAACCCTATAATGCATTAATAGCAAATAACATGTACTCTACATTTATCTGAAATCTGTAGCGTAAAGACCATGGTGGTTATGGCTGAGAAAACAACTGCTGTTACCTCTCTCATCTCTCGTGATTCAGCGACACGTATTCTCTCTACTTTAAGTGTTAGAATGAATGATTAATGGACTCAAACAGTACAAGGAAAAAAGGTCAAAAGATTATTAGCTATTTGTCTAAACAATGTGGTCCACACAGACACATATTACTGTTACTCCAACCGCCACGTTGCCTAACTTGAAACCCAATCATCCAACACGTCGTTGTTGACTTAAGACATCGCATTGCATGCAGTTCTCACCACAGCTGACGCGATTATTGTGTCCCCAGAAGACGCGAAGTAGCTGCAAGTCGCGTCTTCGCGTCGTTTGTGAGTAACACATGCAGAGGCTGCTACACTAGTATTCCTTCATCACCATCCAACATTGATGATCGATGTCTGTTGCATAACATAATACAGGATAGAAGCACTTCTATCTCGAATCAAGGCAAGCTACTATTCACCGAACATTTCCCAACTCAAGAATATTAACATCTGTTCTCTACAAACCAGATGTACCCTTAAATTTCTCAGCACAAAATCAGACTGAGTCGCTCTGCATGGTTCACCATCCTGGCATCTCTTCAGCCAGCTGAACACTGCTGAAGCCTCAGTTTTATTACCCCGAGTGGCACTTTGCATTGTTCACTTCCCATTCCTAAAGAGAAAACGTCCTCTTGCAGTTCTGCAGACTGTGAACAGAGCGATACCCCCTGCTGCTTTCAGACATGTACGACATGCACTGATGTTTTACCAAATGTAAGACGGAAGTAAAGAGATGGCATCAACCAAAGGACCAACTGCATACCAATTTAATCATCACTAATTATCTGTTTGGAAATTAACCAGACATCAAATAAAAACAATCTCACATAAATTCGACATTAATTTAGTGAAATATTGAATTAAAAGTGAGAGGAGAAGGCCCAAACAAGACTGATTCCTATCAACAGCTGATATGTTCTTAAGGATATTTGCCATGTCAGAAAGACTTAGCAGTATTCGGTTCATACATTTATAAGAGAAAATGTTCCACATGCTTTACAGTATACATATATGTCACACATTTTACATGAGAAAATATTCACTTAAATGATGGGCAGCAGTAGCAGAAAATAAACTGTATAACAGTTAATTCAACCTATCCAGCGCACTCTCTCTACATTTTCAAGTTGTACATATCTCTACTAAAAAGTTGCCAGTATATCTTTCAGCTATACAATTTCTTAAATTGAGCTATACAGTTTCTTTAAGTACTGAGTACAGATTGAAGCATTTTAACACATCAGATTTCATTCACAACGTACAAACTGTAATCAGAAGTATGCTACAATTAGCTGCCATACACTTACATATGTATACAGTACTACGACACCCACTGAAAATAAAAATATCGTCTCATATAAAGCAAATTCCACATCATCAGGCATCATTCATTTAACAATTACAGTAGATATAGTCATAGTGGTGGTATCATTTTAAGAGTTACAGCACTTCCCGTGTAGTATAGTTACAACAGTCACAAAAAATATGCTCAGTGTTACATTGCTCACAATTTGAAAAGTTTACTGTGCATTAATTAAACAATCTTACAAGCATACTCGCACCAAATAGCAATAGCTTAACGTATTCACGTAAACCAGCAGTTTACAGTAGTACAAACTGTAAAGCCAGCACTTTATTTAGTAACAGAGGCCTTTTAAACATGTACCATATGCATAGCGACAAGTAGGTAACATGGTAAATTTTATTTAAAGAATTGCAGAGGCAAATGAAAATCTGCTTGAGAGTGATGGCTAACGAGTTCTACCCTGAAAAGATTATTCTGACACTATGTTTCAAATAAAACACGGTGCCTAAATTTCTTTCAACAAAACACACAACCATTTAGAATTCTGGATCTGGTAGCAAATCAGTAACAACAAATTCTAGGCTAAGAAACATATTCCAACACATACATATATCGATGATGACAATACCACTGCATAAACAATTACAGCACATATCACATTATTAAAACAACTGTGTACAAGTTTTTTACATAAGCTCGAATCTAAATATGAGCTTGTAGCACAAACATCATTGCCACACTTTCAAACTACTGAGTGTATAAACTGTCTGACAATGAATGTATCAGTGACGGAAATTTCATAATAAAGCTGTGAATGGCTGACGCTTGCACTGTCGAAACTCACAATCATGCGTAAATATTACCAACATTCTCCCCATACGCATAAACACATACGTGCTAATGGATATAATAGAAGCATTTTGACAGCAGTCGATCATTGTATAAGCAATTGACACAGTATGGTCATAGGTGACAGTTACTGTCATTGCCATAGGCGTTCCTATGAAGCGTCAAGCAATAAGAGTATATAGCACACCTGTATAAAACTTACAAGAGCAGATTAAACCACCGTTTTGTAGTAGACTGAAATAATTTAGTAAACCACAGTATTACACAGTCTCATACATCAGTGTGGGAAGAGATGTCAATGAAACAGAGATTGAGAGAGAAAACAAAATTCAAAGCAATGTGGGAATTTCCCCTTCTGCATACACTGTTGAATATTATCATTTAAAAGATGGAGCATAAGAGCATGTTTTCCACTGGTATAAACAATTTAAAGAGCGTTGCTATATCATCTTATATCTCTCATCCAATTACTATATTGGCAGATGGCTCCCACAACGAACACAGTGAAATCACAAGTGATAGAGGCCCTGTAAACAAAAACAGAATGTGCGACTACAATGCCACAATTCACAATTAAGTGCCTGTCAGAGGAACCTTCAACACTGCAGTGCGTCAGCAGTCGTTGGTTAATATATTAAAAAACTAGAAACCCGCCTCGACTGCGAAAAAAGCACCTAGTGTTTACCTAAGTTTCGGCGTAGATAAGTACACCTTCTTCAGAACAATAAACCCATAAGTGCCTAAAAAGACCTTTGTCAATTATTAAAACAACACCATGGCTATACATTTATAAACGAAAAAAGGGGAACACAAACAGTACATATGTACAAAGTCTAAACCGTTACTTAACTTAATGGTGTAACCTCCACCTCACACCGGCTTGTGTTCGATGGGCCACGACCCGCCATACACTGCAGCTACAAATGGTCGCTCACTTACACGCTCGACCCGCTACCTATGCACATACGCAAGACAAGGGAAGTTGCTTGAATGCGCATGCGCATACTAATACGAGAAAGTTTATACATGGGTCGTGGCTAAATAGCCCTTATATTCCCAACCATGGATCAACGTGTTTCAAAAATAGAATGGATAGAATGAGTGATAAGCTACATAGGAGATAAAGCTTAAAAATAACCGCACACGGTTGCTTATGCTAGGAAAGAAACATATATGAGGCTATCTATGACAACAGATAAAGATATAGGGATAAAACGTGAGGTTGAAAGGTCTCTGTTGGATTCCTTTCATGTTTGATTTCTTAAATCTGTTGTCATTTATGGAATAAATTCCTCTTCTAAATTTACTGTGGCGTTTCTGACTATCTGGGAGGAGACTGAGTAGTGGAACGTGTTACTTTTACACATAAACAAGAACGATCTGTCACACTACTATACTTTAAAACACAGTTTATATGTAATTCATGTCAGTCAGTCTCATACGGAACCTCCATCCGCTTTCTTTTGTATACTGTATATGATAAGATACTGTCATCCCCCTTCCCTTCTGTGTGAGAGGATGAATGAGCAAATGTATTTCTAGTTGCATGCTTGAGGGTAGCAGACAAGCCTGTCTGCTAGAGAACAGTTGGACCAACGTCGGAACAGGTAGCTACGCTTTCTAAAAGCAAAGAAGTTTCTATCCTTAGTATGGTCCTGCCCGTCCCTTGTCATGTTGGTATAGGAAGCTGCCTCTCTGGCCACTTTCGTTTGTATTTGTGAGCCTCCCTCAGGTAGCAACCACGGCAGTCTGTCCGTGGCGAGCGTCTGAAGTGGTAAGATCTCCGGCTAAGCGCGTGTCTGCTAAGTTGGTAGGACAATGGATTTCTTAAGTTCAGCCTAACTGAAAACTTAATCACCTTTATTTCAGGTTTAGCTCTAAAATATCTAATGTTATCTTAAATTGCAGCGCAGTGTAATTCTCGTGTGAAGTTCAGAATATATTCCGGTAGTTGCTTTGTCACTACTTTGTGAGTAAAGTGGAACCACGTGTTGATCAGTAATTCTAACTAAGTTCATCAATCTTAAATGCGAATGTGCGTGAGATTATAACGTCTCGTCTTGACAATATTTATCAATATAGCAACTTTTCTTTATGTTCAACCCACGTGGGGTGTACTTTGTGAAACCAGTACCACGTGCTTATACAATTGTTTGACCCATCAGGTTAATAGTAAGACGATAGTAACCAGTTCGAGGATTTTCTTTTGTAAATTGCTTTTCGATCTAATTTATTTTAATTATCAAAATTATTGTGGAGTTACACTCTTTGTGTGAACCAAGTTGACCACGTGAAGCATGTGGTGTAATCATCAAAGTAGCCCTCAGCTATTCTTTTCGGGAAGATTTCACAGAGAGTTAGTATGAATTTAGTATACCAGTGTGTGGTAATTACATGACGGACAGGATTGTGCTACGAACGTAACTTCTTTGGGTGAAAATTGAATCGGTTGGTTGTGGTTAATTTCTTCTTGCATATGTTTCAACGTTCTTCGTGTGTTATTTTATGAATGCAGTGTTATATGCAGTCTCCCAATCTTGGCTCCATATTTGATGTGTTCCGTAAGATTACAAACTCACATTTTCACAGTCCTAAATAAGGCACCAGCTTACTTATGACTCACGTTTAATATGCTGAAATTTCAATGATCAATGTTAAAATAAATTTCCAAGTATAAACTGATTTATTTCTTTTTATTTAAATTATCTTTTATATATATATCACCGGTTGTCGTATGACTATTAAAAGATTATAATTAATGTTAGTCTGGTTGGGAATTTGGTAAGCTAGACTGGATACCTGGTGAAACAGTTGGTCAGTAATGCAAGGTTAACTTCCCCAGACAGCTCACAGTTTTAACCCGATTTTATTGTCTATCAGTACCGCTTTCATAGAAAAATAAAGTAACAACATTACAAGGTGTTCAACGGGCTAAAAGCACCTTCATCGTAAAGGAAATGACGCAAAAAGAAAAGATTAACAGCTTCACCAACCGCGCTCGCCAATCAGCGCACGCGTGTGAAAATTCCCAGATCATCAGATTTACAAGTATGAAGAACAAATTAAAGGTGCGAAACCTTCAAAAAATTTTTTGTTTTTCTGTTTCTTAGTAGGAGTTGGTCGTTAAGGATATTGTCTTTATCATGTTGCAGATGCTTAAAGATCTGCATTTCTTCCAAAACATCCAGTTTTAAGCCCTTAACCTCGGCATGAAGTAACTCGATATTAACTGGAAGGCTCGGCGCATGAGTTGTTTGCACGAGATGTTCCGCATAAGTAGAGCCCTTAGTACCGTCACCGCTTCTAGTAGGAATATGCTCTTTATACTGGAGACTCAGAGCTCGTCCCGTTTGCCCGATGTAAAATTTTGGACAATCCCCACATGTAATTTTATATACTCCTGATTGGGAAAGTTGATCGCTCCTATTGTGCAAGGAGTGGATTAAATTCCTATGTTAACTATTATTAGTAGAATAGGCGACTCTGAAGTTATGGGCTCTGAGTAAACGCCCCAATTTGTAACTTATATTGCCTATATCTTCCCCCCATGAACCATGGACCTTGCCGTTGGTGGGGAGGCTTGCGTGCCTCAACGATACAGATAGCCGTACCGTAGGTGCAACCACAACGGAGGGATATCTGTTGAGAGGCCAGACAAACGTGTGGTTCCTGAAGAGGGGGAGCAGCCTTTTCAGTAGTTGCAGGGGCAACAGTCTGGATGATTGACTGATCTGGCCTTGCAACACTAACCAAAATGGCCTTGCTGTTCTGATACTGCGAACGGCTGAAAGCAAGGGGAAACTACAGCTGTAATTTTTCCCGAGGGCATGCAGCTCTACTGTATGATTAAATGATGATGGCGTCCTCTTGGGTAAAATATTCTGGAGGTAAAATAGTCCCCCATTCGGATCTCCGGGCGGGGATTACTCAAGAGGACGTTGTTATCAGGAGAAAGAAAACTGGCGTTCTACGGATCGGAGCGTGGAAAGTCAGATCCCTTAATCGGGCAGGTAGGTTAGAAAATTTAAAAAGGGAAATGGATAGGTTGAAGTTAGATATAGTGGGAATTAGTGAAGTTCGGTGGCAGGAGGAACAAGACTTCTGGTCAGGTGAATACAGGGTTATAAATACAAAATAAAATAGGGGTAATGCTGGAGCAGTTTAATAATGAATAAAAAATAGGTGTACGGGTAAGCTACTACAAACAGCATAGTGACCGCATTATTGTGGCCAAGATAGACACGAAGCCCACGCCTACTACAGTAGTACAAATTTATATGCCAACTAGCTCTGCAGATGACGAAGAAATTGATGAAATGTATGATGAGATAAAAGAAATTATTCAGGTAGTGAAGGGAGACGAAAATTTAATAGTCATGGGTGACTGGAATTCGTCAGAAGGAAAAGGGAGAGAAGGAAACATTGTAGGTGAATATGGATTGGGGCTAAGAAATGAAAGAGGAAGCCGCCAGGTAGAATTTTGCACAGAGCATAACTTAATCATAGCTAATACTTGGTTTAAGAATCATGAAAGAAGGTTGTATACATGGAAGAATCCTGGAGATACTAAAGGTATCAGATAGATTATATAATGGTAAGACAGAGATTTAGGAACCAGGTTTTAAATTGTAAGACATTTCCAGGGGCAGATGTGGACTCTGACCACAATCTATTGGTTATGAACTGTAGATTAAAACTGAAGAAACTGCAAAAAGGTGGGAATTTAAGGAGATGGGACCTGGATAAACTGAAATAATCAGAGGTTGTACAGTGTTTCAGGGAGAGCATAAGGGAACAATTGACAGGAATGGGGGAAAGAAATACAGTAGAAGAAGAATGGGTAGCTTTGAGGGATGAAATAGTGAAGACAGCAGAGGATCAAATAGGTAAAAAGACGAGGGCTAGTAGAAACCCTTGAGTAACAGAAGAAATATTGAATTTAATTGATGAAAGGAGAATGTATAAAAATGCAGTAAATGAAGCAGGCAAAAAGGAATACAAACGTCTGAAAAATGAGATCGACAGGAAGTGTAAAATGGCTAAGCAGGGATGGCTAGAGGACAAATGTAAGGATGTAGAGGCTTATCGCACTAGGGGTAAGATAGATACTGCCCACAGGAAAATTAAAGAGACCTTTGGAGAAAGGAGAACCACTTGCATGAATATCAAGAGCTTTGATGGAAACCCAGTTCTAAGCAAAGAAGGGAAAGCAGAAAGCTGGAAGGAGTATATAGAGGGCCTATACAAGGGCGATGTACTTGAGGACAATATTATGGAAATTGAAGAGGATGTAGATAAAGATGAAATGGGAGATACAATACTGCGTGAAGAGTTTGGCAGAGCATTGAAAGACCTGAGTCGAAACAAGGCCCCGGGAATAGACAACATTCCATTAGAACTACTGACGGCCTTCGGAGAGCCAGTCATGACAAAACTCTACCATCTGGTGAGCAAGATGTATGAGACAGGTGAAATACCCTCAGACTTCAAGAAGAATATAATAATTCCAATCACAAAGAAAGCAGGTGTTGACAGACGTGAAAATTACCGAACTATCAGTTTAATAAGTCACAGCTGCAAAATACTAACGCGAATTCTTTACAGACGAATGGAAAAACTGACAGAAGCCGACCTCGGGGACGATCAGTTTGGATTCCGTAGAAATGTTGGAACACGTGAGGCAATACTGACCCTACGACTTATCGTAGAAGAAAGATTAAGGAAAGAAAAAAGCTACGTTACTAGCATTTGTAGACTTAGAGAAAGCTTTTGACAATGTTGATTGGAATACTCTCTTTCAAATTCTAAAGGTGGCAGGGGTACAGAGAGCGAAAGGCTATTTACAATTTGTACAGAAACCAGATGGCAGTTATAAGAGTCGAGGGGTATGAAAGGGAAGCAGTGGTTGGGAAGGGAGTGAGACAGGGTTGTAGCCTATCCCCGATTTTATTCAATCTGTATATTGAGCAAGCAATAAAGGAAACAAAAGAAAAGTTCGGAGTAGGTATTAAAATTCATGGAGAAGAAATAAAAACTTTGAGGTTCGCCGATGACATTGTAATTCTTTCAGAGACAGCAAAGGACTTGGAAGAGCAGTTGAACGGAATGGACAGTGTCTTGAAAGGAGGGTATAAGATGAAAATCAACAAAAGCAAAACGAGGATAATGGAATGTAGTCGAATTAAGTCGGGTGATGCTGAGGGAATTAGATTAGGAAATGAGACACTTAAAGTAGTAAATGAGTTTTGCTATTTGGGGAGCAAAATAACTGATGATGGTCGAAGTAGAGAGGATATAAAGTGAAGACTGGCAATGGCAAGGAAAGCGTTTCTGAAGAAGAAAAATTTGTTAACATCGAGTATAGATTTAAATGTCAGGAAGTCATTTCTGAAAGTATTTGTATGGAATGTAGCAATGTATGGAAGTGAAACGTGGACGATAAATAGCTTAGACAAGAAGAGAATAGAAGCTTTCGATATGTGGTGCTACAGAAGAATGCTGAAGATTAGATGGGTTGATCACATAACTAATGAGGAGGTATTGAATAGAATTGGGGAGAAGAGGAGCTGGTGGCACAACTTGACTAGAAGAAGGGATCGGTTGGTAGGACATGTTCTGAGACATCGAGGGATCAGCAATTTAGTATTGGAGGGCAGCGTGGAGGGTAAAAATCATAGAGGGAGACCAAGAGATGAACACACTAAGCAGATTCAGAAGGATGTAGGCTGCAGTAGGTACTGGGAGATGAAGAAGCTTGCACAGGATAGAGTAACATGGAGAGCTGCATCAAACCAGTCTCAGGACTGAAGATCACAACAAAAACAACAACATTGCCTATGTAAGGGATAGATACCGTTGCCACTTGTTTGTCATCTAACGCATCCCCTAGGGTGGAAGACGTAATATTATTTTTATTTATTTTCTTGTTATACATCTGTCTTACCAAATGAGGCCTATAGCCATTATTTATAGCAATATTCTCAAGTGTGACCAGTTTAGTTTCTACCGCATCTGGCGCAAGAGGGACAGCTGTAACTCTGTGAATATTAGAATGAAAAAAGTCCATCTTATGGGCGTACGGATGGGCCGAGTCTGCAGGTATAACATTGTCGGAAAATGTATTTTTCCGAAAAATATCAAATTTAATGTGGTTGTCAGCCACAGTTAAAGTGAGGTCCAAAAGATTTAATGACCTAGTGTCGGATTCTCGGTCAATTGTGAAACTGATATTATGGTGAAGCTCATTAAAAATCGAAAAAATATGGTCTACGTCACTTTGGGAACCATCAACGATTAATAGAATGTCGTCAACATATCTTTTGTAAAATTTTATTCTCCTAAGAATCTCTCTGCCACTGGCAAAAAAATTAGACTCTAAGTAGTTCATAAAAATTTCTGATAGGGGGCTCCCCATAGCCAAACCTGCTGGTTGTAAGTAAAATCTCCCATTAAATGCAAAATAGTTATGTTTTAAAACGATCCGTAGCAGCATCATCAACTCATTGACCTCTTTATCCAAAAGTTTTTTATGGTGACGCAAATTGCACTCTAGTATTTGCAGTGTGTGATCGACCGGTACATTAGTATATAAACTTGTTATGTCGAACGATACTAGTTTAGAATCTTCAGAACAAGATACCTCACGTAAACTGGTAGCTAAATGAATGGAATTTTTAACGGAATAGTTTTTACGAAAAACGAAATTTTCTTTAATCTTAGTATGCAAGTATTTCGCCATCTTATGATAGGCACTTCCCGTACTGTCAACGATAGGGCGAATTGGGTGATTTAACTTATGAACTTTAAACTGACTTGTCAATTTAGGGGGCTTGGGATTCGTGTTTATCATGTTGGTCTTTTTAGGCACTTGTGGGTTTTATTGTTCTGAAGAAGGTGTAGTTATCTACGCCGAAACCTAGGTAAACACTAGGTGCTTTTTTCGCAGTCGAGGCGGGTTTCTAGTTTTTTAAGCCTGTCAGAGGGTTCATCAACATGTGTGTGTGTGTGTGTGTGTGTGTGTGTGTGTGTGTGTGTGTGTGTGTGTGTGTGCGTGTGTGTTTGTGTGTATCATCCATATGAACTGAGAGCCAACAAACAGCTCATATGTAGCAGTGTAATATTAACCACTGGCACCTGTGTGAAATGTTCTCAGACAGGCAATGCAGTATATTCTGTGGGAGAGACAACATGAGTGGCTGGTAACAGACTTTTATAACACAGCAAGATGTGTCTCGCACAAGAATCAAAAAGTTGCAGATAAATGCTAACATATACCTCACAACAATCAACTAATTTAAACAAATGCAAATGTACACTTTTCCACTGGTGGATAATAATTTGGTACGCTCGCACATCTGAATGTCCAGCTCTCATATAGCTCTACTATTTGTGATCAGACACATTATATGACCATGGAAGGTATATGCTTCCATCATTGCAGAGTTCTGTTTTCTCACCAGCCAGTTGTTGTTATTGAGTTAGTTAGTTACATGTTTCATGGATAATTTTGCACAAAGGATCATAATGATGTGAGACAAGTCATTTTACACTCACATTGCAGATTAATTTGTACATATGGTCAAGGTTATATTGTGAACATTTCTTAGATTTTTTTCCAAAAGAAAAACGGTATATAGCTGTGCGTTAATTATTTCTAGCCAACAACTTTTGCACATTACAGTAATAGAAATTCTCCTGCGAAATAGAAGGAGTTGTCACGGAGAAACTTTCTCAGTTGGTTATAAAATTTTACTTTTCTGTCTGGCAGACATTTTATATCACTGGCCAAGTGATCAAAAATTTTTGTTGCAGCATTGTGCACCCCTTTTTCTGCTATAGACAACCATAATGTGGAGTAATAAATGTCATTTTTCCTACTGGTGTTGTAATTATGTACCTCATTGTTCCTTTTGAACTGTAGTGGATTATTTACGTCAAACTCTGAGAGAGACGAAATATGCTGTGAAGCAGTAGTCAGAATGCCTATATCCTCAAACAGATGTCTACAAGATGACCATGGGTGAGCACCACAATTATTCTTACAACACGTTTTTGCGAAGTGGAAACTTTCTTTCTTAAAGATGAGTTACCCCAGAATGCTATTCCATATGACGTTATTGGCTGACAATATGTCAAGTTACTTATTTGTCTCTCCCCAAGAATAATTTTAAGTGCAAATGTGGCTGAACTAAGTTGTTTTAGGAGTTCCAAAACGTGTCTTTTCCAATTTCTATTCTCATAAATATAGACTCCTAAGAATTATGAAGTTTCCACCCTACTTATTATTTCCTCTTCATGTGTTACACTTATCATTGGTGTACTACCTCTTGATATGCAGAACTGAATACGGTGTGTCTTTTCAAAATTGAAGGTGAGACCATTCACAATATACCAATCAACAATACTTTTAAGAACTTTGTTTACCATTTCTTCTGTTTATCTTCATATCATTGTACTCATTACAGTATAAGTGTCATCTGCAAAAAGAATTAATTTTACTTGTATACTAGACAAGATCATTTACAGATATTAGGAGCAGCAGTGGACCTAAGATTGGACCTTGGGGAACCCTATAGTGACTTCTCACCAGTCACAAATATGTCCCTGCATTATATTGCTTGAATTACTAAGTGCAGCTTCCTGTATTCTTTTGGTAAAGATGACATTATCCATTGGTTCGCTTTACCATCAAACCTATAAAACTTCAATTTATATAGGAGAATACTGTGATTCACACAGTCAAATCCCTTAGAGAGATCGTTGAAAACACCAACCAGCGATATTTTATTGTTTAATGCTTGTAAAATCAGGTGAGTGTGCGTGTAAATGGCATTCTCAGTAGGGCCATCCTTCTGAAACCTAAACTATGATTTACTAAGGATACTATTGTTGCTAAGGGTAAAGACTATTCTAGAACACACCATCTTCTCAAATGTTTTGGAGAATGAGTTCACCAGTGAAACAGGTTTGGTAGTTATTGACATCTCTCTTATCACCTTTCTTATAAAGGAGTTTAACAATGGCATATTACAGTCTTTCTGGAAAAATTCCTTGAGTTAGTGATGCATTACGTATTTCAGATCAGACTGGGCTTATTACATGGGAACAATCAGATGAACTATTGTTTTTGAAAGAATGTATAACTTTCTTAATTTCAGAAGGAGAAGTAAGTGATACATTCATATGACTGAATTTTGTGGAAGTTACTTTTTCAACACACTGCTGTGATTTTGCTCTTGAAGTGTTCGTCCCCAAGCTTCCTACTATATTTAAGAAATAATTATTAAATGAATTTGTTACCTGTGAGTCATAATTTATAGTTCTTCAATTTAATTCAGTAGTGATGTTGTCTTGTTCTATAGCTGGTTGTCCTGTGTCTCGTTTCACTACATTCCATATAGCCTTAAGTCATTGATTTCTAACAATATGTGCATGTTCTTTAATTCGTCAATACTCTTTCTTAGTAATTTTGAGTAGTTTTTGTAGAATGCAACTACTACAGGATCCATACTTGCTCTTGCTAAAAAATACCCCTGTAGTGATCCATGGGTTTTTATGTGGCTGTTTAGTATCCTCTCTGATTAGCTTATGTGGAAAGCTATTTTCAAATAATGATATGAATTTATCATGGAGTATATTAAATTTTGTATTAGCATTTTATTCATTGTAAATTACATCCCATGTCATCTCCTATAAACTATTCTTAAAAACATTTGTCCTAGAGTCATTACTTACTCTAATTCATTTCTACTGAGGAGTATCTATAACGTAAGGCGCTATGTTATTTATCCTAACTAACTATGCATCATGATCAGAGAGAGTATTTGTTACTGAGTAAACAGTAATTTTTTTACTTTGAGTTTCATCAAAGAAACCATTATCAGTTAGAGCCCTTATGATGTGTTGCAAAATTAATTACTGAGACCAAACTGTAGTATCCAAATAACGTTTCCAGATCATTTTTAATCAGAATCCTGTAGAAAATGTATTGGAGACACTACAGTCTATTAACTGCTCGCTGCCGCCTGAGAGACAGCACAGTAAGGAATCCAGATTCCCCACAAATAGTTGAAAACTTCTCAGTAGAGTTCTGTATAAATTTACAATTAAAATTGAACTATTTTTCACCATTAATTCACAGGCACACACTTCTATGTGCTGGTCTCTGCAAAATTTACTTGTATCAGCGTATTTGAACTTGCGTTCTGTCTTAATGTATGTAACAACTTCTCCCTTTCCTATGCTATTTCTGCAAGATTAAGCTGCAATAGTGTAATATTTTACACGTAACTTATCTAACACTACGGTTATGCGGTGCTTAGTCAGTCATTATGTTCAATGCATCATGATGAACTAAAATAAGACAGAATAGAATATCAGCATACTTCAGATTTTATCAGACGTGTGATACATACACAATATTTGTGAAACTTTAATTGAAAACTATATTAATCAGAACTAAATACAATCTGCAATTGTTGCTATAACTCTAAAAAAAAAGGTCAGATGATTGAAACTCATATTTTTTATACTCAACAATCCAAGATAACAGCAGATGCTTGCATCTCAACGTCACAGACGACACTAGCAACAAAACCCAGCGCAATTTACATTGGGCAGTGCAAAACTGTAGTGAGTAAGCGATGTGCTTCACGCTTTGCTCACAAATACTTTCAAATATAGCAAAACATATTTACAAAAAGGCATAACTTTACTGTTCAAGAAATGGAATATGAGCTTCATATGTAACAAGACCATCTACAAACAGCGGAAGATTTTGAATGCATAAGATAATTTTCATCCCATGGTGCACTGCTCACTATAGAGCCTTTGGTTAGTCATTCACCATGTGTGAGCAATGGCCTGCCTTAGGATGTCACCTGACTCATTACATTTTTAATCGGAGACATGCAAACTGTACAATATGCACCCCATTCATGTTAAGTGCACCGCATTTTCTCAGTACATTGCTACAGCTCACCTTGGTGTTAGCCTGTATATGAAACTGAAATGAATTCGAAGTTACACTTTGCTCAACACGAATCTTTTGCAATTGAAGGCATATCTTCTCACGAGTCCATTGGACATCAAGTACCATACATATAAGGTTATTACTGCGCCAAAAGAATGAAGAACGCATCTGACAATATTTAACCCTTGTATAAAATGAAAGGAGTCCTATGTGTAAGAACAGACGTAAAAATCAATGCTTCAATAGTAAGGATTTTATTTTTTAAATCATGACTCATTTCGGGCTAACAGATGCACATCGTCAGGTGTAATTACCGAAAACAAACAAGAGAAGTGTGCTAAACAATAATATTTAAATACGTTTGTTCACATAAAATAATGAAAACTATTTAGTATTATCATATATAAAATTCTAACAGCGGTCAGGTTAGTATGATGTAAAGTGAGAGATGATTAAGTCACAATACCGTCGCGGCAACTAACCAAAAAAAAAAAAAAAAAAAAACAAAGAAACCGCCTATGTGAACTGGCTTTGTATGAGATAAGAACTAGAACACGAACGTCATGTGGTGTGACCCAAATTGCTGGGAGACTGGGTAAAGCAGAGGCCACCATCGCAATCGAGCATAGGGCATGCAGTGGAGTACGCAAAGGAAGGAGCTAAATTGTAAACTTTGATGTGACAGTACTATGGCCATCTGTTAGGACGACTGGAAGTGACCGTTTAGCCAGGTCATTCACATTTGAATTGACAATTTTAAGTGCAAAATTAGATAAATAATATTATTAAGTGATGTACAGCCACTAAATGGCATATGCTTCTCACTTAACGGCAG
This sequence comes from Schistocerca serialis cubense, assembly GCF_023864345.2. Classification (NCBI taxonomy): domain Eukaryota; kingdom Metazoa; phylum Arthropoda; class Insecta; order Orthoptera; family Acrididae; genus Schistocerca; species Schistocerca serialis. Next base: position 9,647,616 of record NC_064640.1, read on the forward strand.
GAATTGGAACATCTGAGAACTGTATTTCGAAAAAATGGGTACTCAGAGTGGCAGATTCAACGTGCGCTCCGCCCAACCACTGCAGCACAACCTCTTGAGATGGATGAAGTCACGAGGGAGGAGGTAGGCACTGCATTTATTCCTTACACAGGCGCACTCTCGGGGAAAATCGCTCGCATTCTGAAGAAACACCGGGTCGGAACTGTGTTTTGTCCTCCAAATAAAACTCGTGCACTGGTGGGGAGTGCCAAAGATGACCTCGGTTTGAGGAAGGCCGGCGTGTACCAGATTCCGTGTCAATGTGGCAAGTCGTATATTGGTCAGACGATGCGTACCGTCGAAGATCGATGCCGTGAACACCAGAGGCACACTCGTCTGATGTATCCGAGCAAGTCGGCGGTCGCTGAACATTGTTTGTCGGAAAATCACGCCATGGAATATGACCGCACGAGGATTCTGGTACAGACGTCGAGATATTGGGACAGCGTTGTTAGAGAGGCCATCGAAATTCGCACCAATCACGACCTCATAAACCGTGACTGTGGCTATAATCTTAGCAAGGCTTGGGAACCAGCGATCGGGTTAATCAAGAGTAAATCGAGCAAACGTATAGTTGTGACGACCACGGCGGACAGAGCCATCACTCCGACGTCATCTCAGACGCCGTCGCAATCTGTTCCACCGCGCGACCGTGGCGCGGGGCGCGGACGGCGGAGGGAGCGCGCCGCGGGCGGAGGGTATTTAAATCAGCCGCCGCCGCGACCGAACCCAGTTCCCTCTGAGCAGCCATAGCGTACGGATCTCCGTGCCGGCACGTTCACAGGAGCTCAGTCCGTCAGTTCACCTGATGATGGCGACATGTATGATCGCCGAAATATTGTGCCCGTTGGACACTGTAGACCGGCAGCACACCCGTGGATATTTTGACTAAAAATTTTATGGTTCAGTTAGTTTTTACTCTGCACACTTTTCAGAATTCTACTTCCAATATAATTCTGAAAACTTTTAACAGCTTTATTAACTACTGATTATGGCATACTACTGGAACCTTGCTAAATGTTTAGCTACTATATAGCGTGTGTCTATCACTTATGTCAAAAATCTTTATTGTTAGTTTAGGTTTTATTCTGCACAGGTCTCTTTAAGCCACTAGAATTTTATTTAGTGGTTTTTATCACCTACTCATTTTGTTTCCTCATTTTAATGTGTTAATTAAACTTTAAAATTATTATGCTTTTCTAAGTGACTGCATCATATACATCACTTTATAATATTTTCTCTCCAGTTCTGCATTTCAAAAATAAAAGCCTTAGAAATGAAGCGGTGATTTTTATTTCTATTACGATTCTCTGTTGTGGATGTACCACCAACAGGATTCCTCTGCATAAGACTGTGAACAAGTGACTAAATCTCACAAAGCTAATGTATCTTTTCATAAATGTAGCACATGAAACTTTGAAAAAGGCATACTTAGTCAGTTTTAATTTATTCATGCTAAATAATTCGACTGGATGGGAGTTCAGTTAGAAAGGTCCTGACAATATAAAAGTATAGACGGATTAATGAGAGTATAGTGACTGCATGCGCTGATTTCATTTCTTCCTTTTTAACATTCTTTAAATTAACCTGATGCTAGCTATATTCATTGCTTTTCTGTGTAAGCTTTAGAACTGAGGACCGCACCAGAACGAGGTAGGTGTCGCAAGCGACATGGCAAAAGTGATCCCCTGTGGGGCAAGGGAACATGGTCTTCTCAGAATTGCGAACAGTGGAGTGGGAGGTATAGCTGCCCTCACATTGTCTTAGGGAAGCTATTTCGGCTAGTGTGATACTGGCACGCAGCCTATTGTGCAGTTTATTGCACATATCCAATTTGGTCACCCAACCTGAAGCGATTTGTTCTGAACAACAGGACTCTGCCAGCAGGGGGTAGGTATTTAGACCACATCTACGTGGAGAACTCAAAGAAAGCCACGAAAGTGAACGTGTTTGACGAATGAAGGAAAGGGAAACCAATCATGAATCTCAAGTTCTGGTTTATGATGGTCTTAACATTATGGAGCTGTTAATTATGGTGACAGTAATGGTGTTCCACGTTTGACTGGTTATCAGCATCGTGATACCAGCATTGAAAATTTTGGAAGGTTTGTGGTTCATGGGCTCTAAAACGAATGGGCACTCCTCGAAAGGGTAAGAGGGGAAAAAATGAGAGAGATAGCTGCCACTTGTACCTCATACAGAGAATTTAGACATAGTCTCCTCTCGAATGATTTGTCACAAGAGGTGCAGCAAGAGATAAAACATGAAATGTTAATGTGCGATAATTTGGTAGTATCTGGCTTCAAGAGACCTGTGAAGTTCTTTGAAGAAATGATTAGAAAAAATCAGTTTTTCGTGTTCCTTGTCGCCCAGGCGATACTGTTCCATACTGCTACATGAAACTGCCAATTAATTACTACAAAGTACTAGCGGGATGCTGCAGCAAAGATGTGGAAGCATTGAAAAATGTGCTTCGAGAATTAGAATTTGTATTTGATGAGTATAATGCAAGGGAGAGAATAAGAGATCACAACAGTAATTTCAGTGGGCCTCCATGTTTTATAGTATAAGCTGTTACTGTTTGTAAAAAGTGAAACAGTCATAAGAAGTAGCCTGCAACAAGCTACGATAAGAGGATATGTAGAACAACAGAACAATAATAAGTGATTTAAATTGCAGAGAGGTGGCGTGCACATAGGCCCAACTACGTCCTCTTTTGTGAGACCCAACAGGCCAGTGTTACACAACATTCAGTCGATGCAGAGTTGTCATAGAAGTGGAAACTTGTAACCAAGTGCCACAGTGCTCACTGACATCACAGGGTGGAATATTGGCATGTGAGTGATTCATATGAGGAAGAATGATTGGTGTCTGGGAGGTGAGTCTGTCGTTCTGTGACACTGCAGAATTTACAGGGAACTTTGCTTCTACAGTGAGACGTATGTGTGAATAGAAGAGGGCTGCACACAGCACTGGGAGGATACTGAATGACACAGCGTGAGATGATCACCCTCTTATCCACTTGGCCATAATGGACAGAACAGTTCTGTCCACAGTGTTGGCGCGATGTTGGAGCACTGCAGCAAGTGTAGACACATCTGTGTCAACAGTTCGACGCCGTCTTCTGTGGGCTGGATAGGTGGCATGCTTTTATGTCGTCTTCCATTGACCAGAACCAACAGATGCCACCGACTGCAATGGGCACATAAATGCTGACACTGGCATGCTGAGAAGCAAAATTTAGTGTTTTCAGGCGAGTGCCACATCAACGTGTCCCACAGTGATGGCCACGTACATGTTTGACACTAACATGGTGAATGCAATCGGGCAGACTCTGTTGTTGAACAGCATAGCAGACAAACGCCAAGTGTGACGCTTTGGAACGCCATTGCCTCTAGCACGCGATCTCGCCTCCTATGTCTTGAGAGTAATCTACACAACTATCGTTGAATCATGGAGATTTTATAGTCTGAAGCACTGCCCCTCCTGCAGCCAGTTCCACATGCTGTATATCAGTAGGACATGCCAGATAACGCGTAGTAAGGAATATGCATTCCTTCTTCAAAGAACAAAGGGTACCATTGCTTCCTGGCCTGCTGGTTCGCCTGACATGTCTCTCATCGAACATGCCTGGGATATTATAGTCCATTGGCAACTTGTTTGTTCAGATCTTCCTGCAGCCACAGTTGGTGCATCATGGATGCACATGCAAATTGTGTGGTAGAGGAGTCCCCATCACCATATTCAGGTGTTCTTTGATTCCATGGCACTATGTCTAGCAGCTCTTACTGCAGCACATGGTAGCGCTGCTCCATACTGAATTTGCACAGTGGCAGTGCATGTAAAGGCTTCTGATGCTAATCGTTTGTGTAGTGTCGTGTCCCTAATCGGTGGAATAAATTTCATTGTGATCACATCTGTCGGTCTTGAAGTTTCACTTCTTCTAAACAGTAGAGTACTAACAGACACTAGGCGCTCAGTCCGGAACTGCGCGACCTCTACGGTCGCAGGTTCGAATCCTGCCTCGGGCATGGATGTGTGTGATGTCCTTAGGTTAGTTAGGTTTAAGTAGTTCTAAGTTCTAGGGGACTGATGACCACAGATGTTAAGTCCCATAGAGCTCAGAGCCATTTTTTGAACTAACAGACATAGTAAGTGATATCGACTGTCAGGAGGAGGTAATCATTTCTGTAACCACCAACCACAGAGAGGAGAATACAATAGCTACTAGAATCATAACAATGGACAGCGATTTGTGCAAAATTTGCCGCACCAGATCAAGATAGGGAGCAGGTAGATACCACTGACTTCAGACTGCCTAACCCAAAGAATGAAGAGTGCGGTGGTACCTCATCACAACAATGACTAAATATAACTGCGAGGGATACTGCCATTAGACTCACCAACCAATTCAGAATCAGCAAATTAATTTGATTTAATATGATAATAAATGGAAGCCTATTAGAGGAAAAATGCTACTAAAACTGATACTTGACAATTGGAACCAAATTTCAGTTATATCAGACACAGCATTTCAATGATGCATCAAGAATTTTTGTTGCCCTGTGCTGTTGTTGAAGAAAACGAGAATCAAAGGAGCCATAGTGAGTAAATTCACTGAAGTAAATCGACAGAGTAGATTTCCCTACAGGAAATTTCTTGATGGTACCTAAATAGGGCATCGATTTAATAATAGATATGGATTTTCTCATGATAATCAAGCAATATTAGGTCTTGGCTGTGAGGAGGCCATTTTACAGAAAGGGACAAAGCAAGCTAAAGAGCACAAATTCCAATGAACTGCTTGAAGCTTTGTTTTGAACATGAAGATTGTGCAGAACTAAAAGTAAACAGGAACTATTAAGTGAGGTGAAATCGAGCATAAAATTAATGAACACTTGAAACAACTTCAAAACATTCATTCATGATAAAGGGAAGAACTACAGGAAATATCACGTACCAATGGCGAAGTCTTTTCACTCAAGCCGAGAACAATCAAAAACCTTCAGTATGTGTTTAAAGTGAAAGATCATCAGAAATTTTTCGTACCTCTACAACCCATGTCACTTGCCTACAGATATAAGGCTTTTGTAGAAATTCGAAGAATGTTAGAAGATGGATTGATTAAACCAGCTGTTTAAACTCACAATAGTCTGCTGTGGGTGGCTGATAAAAAATACAGGTCCATTTGCCTTTTACTGGATTCTCAACAAATCAATATGATAATTGCACCAGAAACAGACAGGTCAGAGAAACTCGAAGAATTATATTAGAACAAATAAGCCCTCGGTCACAAATATTAAATCAAGATTGACCAGGTTTCGACACTACTATGAGCATCGTCTTCAGAATAAACTAACTGTTCTAAAACATATTAAGTATATAACACATTAATAAAATTAAAGTTTGTACTGACTGGAAAGTCTTGTTGCAACCCTTGTTCACTCAAGTACGAGCAGCCCTTCGCGGCTCGCCATCTTATTTACAACTATTCATGACGTCGCCTTTCCGGCTTAGATTTTTTAAAATGTGACTTGTAAGTACTGCATCTCTTTCCAGTCAGTACAAACTTTAATTTTATTAATGTATTATATACCTAATATGTTTCAGAACAGTTAGTTTAATTCTGAAGACGATCCTCATAGTAGCGTCGAAACCTGGTCAATTTTGACTTAATATTTGTGAAAGAGTGCTTATCTGTTCTAATATAATTCTGACACGGTCACTGAACCTTAGCAGCTATGTTCAAAGTTTTACTCGAAGAATTACTACAAAAGGTACACAGAGTGAAATTTTTCTCCTCAATAGACTTGAAATAAGATTTTGGCAGGTACAGTTACATCCTACGTGAAGAAACTATATGGCCTTTCTTGTGTTTGGACGATGCTATCAACTCTGTTGCTTCCCATTTGAATTAACGTATCATCTACAGCTTTCATTCGCAGATTACATGGCATCCTCAATGAATCATTGAAAAAACATGTGCCAAGTTATGTTTATGATAGTGAATAAATCATGGGAAGACCATAACAGATTTCTTATAGTATTATGGTGTGACCACCAACGCAGAGAAATCCTGATTTGGGATTACAAATGTAGGATTCTTACAAGGGAAACTCCCCATCGCACTGCTCTCACACTTAGTCATAAGTTGGCAAAGTGGTTAGCCCGTCACAAACTGAACACAGAACAAGCATGAAAACAGGAAGGCGTGCTGAACTGTGAAAAAAGAAGCAAAATAGAAACAGTGAATGGTCCAAGCTCATTATGTTCAACATCGGGCGTAGCTGTGTACCTGCGGCGTCGTGGTTGTGTGGTCACTGTGTTGGACTGTAAATGGGAAGATCAAATTTCAAATCCTGCTCATACTCCAAATTTTTTTTTTCATAAAATTATGAACTGTCCATCCAGTCACTGATGTATCTTTTTCCTTCTGTAGTAGGGTGAAATAGTCATACTATTCATTAGTTATGGAATATGTCGTATGGTAAGAATATATTACAGTCTCAAGTAAACGTGATGAATAGTGAGAGCAGGTGAGATGTCGCATTGACCTTTTACAACAATGGAAACAACAAATAAATGGATGTGAACTATGTTATACCAAAGGAATTCAGAAGTCAAAACTTCCAAAACGAAACGCAAGAGTCATAACATGTGACACTTGTGTAGAAGAAATAAGAGGTGCAAACGTCTGGAGGTTCCTTTTTTACACCTCGGTGTTGCAAATGGACGCTACACCACGACACAGACACAAATCTGAATATAGCGAACAGACACATCAATAACCAGACGGACAGTTCATAATTTTGTAAAAAAGTAAATAAAATAAAATTTGGGGCATTAATGAAGTTTGAACTCGGATCCCTCCTTCGCATTCCAACACCATAACTGCATAACCTCGACGCCATGCCTACACAAGTATGCTCGATGCTGCACATCTTGAGCTTGGACCATTCACTGTTTCTATTTTGCTTCTTTTTTCACAGTTCAGTTCAATCCACTGGGCCATCTTATGACTAAATCTGAGGGGGGTGCGATGGAGAGTTCCCCTTGTTAGGTTACATTGTCATAGCAGAAGGGAAAACGCGACTTCTGGACAAGATCTAGGCCATCATGCTATTTCCATCACCAAGAACCAGGAAAAGATTGAGAGGATTCCTAGGTCTTATTAATTGTTACCATCGTTTCATAAAGGCTGACACACTGGCAACACCACGGCTGTGTGGAATTATGGGGAAGAAAACACATTCGGTATGCTCCGCAAGTTAAAGGCAGCACTGGTGATGGCACCGATATTGTCACCCCTCAAATTACCGAAAGATTTTTGCATGACCAGTGACAGTGCCAAGGAAAAAGTCGGCCTAATGATCTTGTAAGAATTCGAGGAGGATGGAAAATGTTAACACAACACCATAGCATTGGCAGCCTTGTCCTGACAAAGAGCCGAAAGAATTACTGTGTAACTGAACTGAAGGCACTGGCAGTGGTTTGGGTCTTCAATAAGTTTTGGTACTTAATGTACGGACGTACAACAAGAACACACACACACACACACACATATATATATATATATATATATATATATAGGGTGTTTCAAAAATGACCGGTATATTTGAAACGGCAATACAAACTAAACGAGCAGCGATAGAAATACACCGTTTGTTGCAATATGCTTGGGACAACAGTACATTTTCAGGCAGACAAACTTTCGAAATTACAGTAGTTACAATTGTCAACAACAGATGGCGCTGCGGTCTGGGAAACTCTAAAGTACGATATTTTCCACATATCCACCATGCGTAGCAATAATATGGCGTAGTCTCTGAATGAAATTACCCGAAACCTTTGACAACGTGTCTGGCGGAATGGCTTCACATGCAGATGAGATGTACTGCTTCAGCTGTTCAATTGTTTCTGGATTCTGGCGGTACACCTGGTCTTTCACGTGTCCCCACAGAAAGAAGTCACAGGGGTTCATGTCTGGCGAATAGGGAGGCCAATCCACGCCGCCTCCTGTATGTTTCGGATAGCCCAAAGCAATCGCACGATCATCGAAATATTCATTCAGGAAATTAAAGACGTCGGCCGTGCGATGTGGCCGGGCACCATCTTGCATAAACCACGAGGTGTTCGCAGTGTCGTCTAAGGCAGTTTGCACCGCCACAAATTCACGAAGAATGTCCAGATAGCGAGATGCAGTAATCGTTTTGGATCTGAAAAATGCGCCAATGATTCCTTTGGAAGAAATAGCGGCCCAGACCAGTACTTTTTGAGGATGCAGGGACGATGGGACTGCAACATGGGGCTTTTCGGTTCCCCATATGCGCCAGTTCTGTTTATTGACGAAGCCGTCCAGGTAAAAATAAGCTTCGTCAGTAAACCAAATGCTGCCCACATGCATATCGCCGT